>NC_092125.1:913461-1214615 GCF_043159975.1 Macaca nemestrina | reverse complement strand
GGTTTTCTCTTTACTCTGTTGTTTCCTTTGCTGTACAGAAGCGTTTTTAGTTTGAGGCAATCTCACTTTTCCATTTTCACTTTTGTTTCTCATGCTTTTGGAGTCCTGTGGGGGGAAAAGTTTCGGTGTCCTGTTGCACTGCATGGTGACCACTGTTAACAATGAATGTATATTGCAAACCTGCTAAAAGAATAGATTTTTAGGTCAGGAGCAGTGGCTCATGCCTGTAATCCTAGCACATTGAGAGACTGAAACAAGAGAATTTCTTGAACCCAGGAGTTTAAGACCAACCTGGGCAACATAGGGAAAACTTGTCTCTACAAAAATACAAAAATTAGCTGGGTGTGGTGGTGTGCTCCTGTAGTAGTACTAGCTACTTGGGAGTCGGAAGCAGCAGGATCTCTTGAACCCAGGAGGTCGAGGCTGCAATGAGCCATGATTGCACCACTGCATTCCAGCCTAGGTGATGGAATGAGACCCTGTCTCAAAAAAAGAAAAATAGTTTTTTTTAACATTTTCACCACAAAAAAATAAGTTGGTAAGGTGATCGATATGTTAATTAGCTTTATTAAACTTTCTGCAATGTATACATAGATAAAAGTCATATTATACTCTATAAATTGACAGAATTATTATTTGTCAAATACAAATTTCAAAAGATAAAAATAAGTAAAAATGAACAAATAATATGATTAAATAGGAATAAGAAAAGTCCATTTGATATAGCATATGAATTGACCAGACTTCATTTATGTTATCTTTGAATACGAAGATATAAATAAGAAAATGACCGATTTGCATATCAACTTTGGTGACAGGATTTTTTTTGGTCTACTGTCTGTTTCTCAAAATATTTGGCTTTTAGAGTTAAATGCACATTCATAAATCCCTCTATTTCAATGCACATGCTTTCATTGTTTTGTATTTTCATTGGAAACAGAAAATGTCATATTCTTCTTTTTCCAAGGACTCTCCAGAAGGCTCGAATAATGTATTTGTTTCTCAAACTGTAAAAGAGAGGGTTGAACATTGGAGTTAGGATGATGTAGAAGATGCAGACCACGCCGTCCTGCTCAGGGGAGTGGTAGGACTTTGGCAGAAAGTACCTGATGATCATGGCCCCATAGAATAAAGACACCATGGTCATGTGAGAAGAGTAAGTAGCCTAGGTTTTCCTGAGCCCCAGCCTTGAGTCTATCAATAGTACAATGGATAATATGCTTCCATGGGAGGCCATAATAGCTGAGATGGGTGGGAGGAGAAAAATCACACCACTGACAAAAAGACCTTTTTCATACCAGGCAGTGTGAGCACAGACTAGTTTCAGTAGGGTTGTGATCTCACAAAAAAGTGATGGATTTCTCTGGCGACACAGAAAGGGGGAGGCACAGTATAGACTACATGGGTCAAGGCAATGAGCAGTGCTCTCAGCCAAGATGCAAGCAGCATGAGGACACAGATGGTCAGATACTTGAGGATGGAGTAGCACAAAGGTGAGGATAGAATAGCACAGTGGGTAACAGATGGCCACAAAGCAGTTGTAAGCCATGACGGCCAGCAGCAGGCCCTCCACTGCCACCAAGGTGGTGAAGAGGAATAGCTGAATGCCACACTCAATGGCGGACGGAGATATGATGGTCCCCAGACAGAAAGTCAAGGGCCATTTTGGGGACAAATGTGGACATATACAGGGGGTCCATGAGGGACAATGGGCTGAGCAGAAAATACATGGGGTGGTGGACGAGTGGGTCATTCCAAATGAGGATGTTGTGATGATGTCAACGGGACCAACAGGAGTGTTAGTATGGTGAGGGAGAAGGGAATCCAGGCAGCCCGTGTGCTGTGAAACTGCTCCAAGAAGACAAAATCACCCCCTGTTGTCTGGTTGTTCTGCCATGCCATTCTCTTGCTCCTTATTTGTAACTTTGGAGACAGTTTTAAAATGCATTACGTTCATAATGTATAGATAATTCCACCAAATTAAATCACACACTACGTTCCAACATCTTAAATCCATGGTTTTTTTTTCTGTTTCTCATTTTTTAGTTTTACTAAAAACTAAAAGTTTTGCATATTTATAAAATGGAAATATATTTGCCTTGCATCAGAGTTTACTAAAGATCTTAAGAGGCCATTAGGATATGACAGTAGTCTCATTGAAAGAGAGGTATAATCACTGTTTATGTTTAACATATTCTTTTAAAACATTTTCTTTAATAAAGTCCTAGAAACTGAAATCCTCCCACAATTACAGTAGACATCCTCTTTAGTGAATAGTCTTTAAACCTAGAGAAATGCATTAATTAATTAAATACATTCAGTAGTATCTGGATAAATTGTTTACTCAGTTTATCAATAAATTATATGGGCAAGTATGGGAAAAGAGAAAAATCCCAAGTCAGAATGAAGACACAGCTGCCATTAATTAAATATCTTATCAAGTTACCTCTAGAATTCTGGTGTGTTTCAAAATGTAAAAAAAAAAAGTTCTCAAGAAGACATTTTAAATTAGAAGAAATCATTTAAGTGCTATTCTTGAAGTTTCTTTTTTAAATTTGTGATTTAATTAATTCAGTCAAACAAATAAACTCAATGAGGAAGGAAGAATGTGGAACTGACAATGTAAGTTGTTACATAAATGGCCTCATATGGCTTCAAACTGAGTCTCTAAATTGAGAAGATCTTAATGTGTGACAATTAGGTGCATGGTAGAGAAGAAACTACACAATGAGGCCGAGCGCGGTGGCTCAAGCCTGTAATTCCAGCACTTTGGGAGGCCGAGACGGGCGGATCACGAGGTCGGGAGATCGAGACCATCCTGGCTGACACGGTGAAACCCCGTCTCTACTAAAAAATAAAAAAAACTAGCTGGGCGAGGTGGCGGGCGCCTATAGTCCCAGCTACTCAGGAGGCTGAGGCAGGAGAATGGCGTGAACCCGGGAGGCAGAGCTTGCAGTGAGCCGAGATCTGGCCACTGCACTCCAGCCTGGGCAGCAGAGCGAGACTCCGTCTCAAAAAAAAAAAAAAAAAAAAAAAAAAAAAAAAAAAAAAGAAACTACACAATGAAAATTTATTTCTATTTCTTGACCAAATTTGAATGATTGTCCTTATTTGTGGCAGCCCAGTAGAAAGATTCCAAGGGTTTCTTTCCCTTCTTTGTTTTTCTTTTCTTCTAGGTTTTCTTCCAAAATTAACTCCTGAGGTTGTATATTGGATAGTAGAAAGCAGACTATCATAACGTTGTTTGGAAGGCCAATTATATGATGAATGCAAAATGCTGGGATTTTGCATTTCATAATGGCAATTATGAAACACTTCCAAAATAAATCAGAGATGATACAAATAAATGGAAAAATATTCCATGCTTATACATAGGAAGAATTAATATTGTTTAAATGGCCATACTGTACAGAGCAATTTACAGATTCAATGCTATTTCTATCAAACTACCAATGTCATTTTCACAGAATTAGAAAAAACTAATCTAATGACCAAACTAACCAAAAGACCAAAACTAACCAAATGGCCATATCAATCTCAAGCCAAAAGAAAAGAGCTGGAGGAATCACACTATCAGATTTCAAACTGTACTACAAGGCTACAGTAACCAAAACAGCATGGTACTGGTACAAAAACAGACTTATAGACCAATGGGACAGGTTAGAAAACCCTGATACAAAGCTGCACACCTATAACCAACTGATCTGACAAAGTCGACAATAACAAGCAATGGGGAAAGGATTTTCTATTCAATACAGAATTTGGGATAACTGGCTAGGCATATGCAGAGGATTGAAACTGGATTTCTTTATTTCACCATATACAAAAATCAACTCAAGATGGATTAAAGACTTAAATGTAAAACTTAAAGATAAAAAAACTCTGAAAGAATATCTAGGGAAATACCATTCTGGACATAGGCCTTGGCAAAAGTTTCATAATGAAGACTCCAAAAGCAATTGCAACAAAAATAATTATTGACCAGTGGGACCTAATTTAACTAAAGGTCATCTAACAGCAAAAGAAACTATAAACAGAATAAACAGACAAGGCAGAGAATGGGAAAAAATTTGCAAACCATGTGTCCGACAAAGGTTTAATATCCAGAATCTATAAGGAACTTAAACAAATCAACAAGCAAAAAAAAAAAAAAAAGGAATTCCATTATAAAAAATAGGCAAAGGGCATGAACAGACACTTTTCAAAACAAGACATACATGTGATCTACAAGCATACGGAAAAATGCTTATCACTAATTATTAGAGAAATGCAAATGAAAACCACAATGAGATACCATCTCACACCTGTCAGAATGGTTATTTATGATTAAAAAGTCAAAAAAAAAATCAAAACAACAGATGCTTGAAAGGTTGCAGAGAAAAGGGAATGCTTATACACTGCTGGTGAAAATGTAAATTAGTTAAGCCACTGTGGAACAATTTGAAATTTCTCACAAA
This sequence comes from Macaca nemestrina, assembly GCF_043159975.1. Taxonomy (NCBI): domain Eukaryota; kingdom Metazoa; phylum Chordata; class Mammalia; order Primates; family Cercopithecidae; genus Macaca; species Macaca nemestrina. Next base: position 1,210,158 of record NC_092125.1, on the reverse strand, counting down.
ACTGAAAACAGCTACCATTCGACCAGCAATCCCATGACTGAGTACTTTCAATGGCAAAAATCACTATTACCTTTGCACCAATCTCATACATATAAAGCATGGAATACTATACAACCATAAAAAAGAACAAAATCATGTCCCTTGCAGCTGCATGGATGCAGCTGGAGGCCATTATCCTTAGTGAACTAACACAGGAACAGAAAACCAAATACTGAATGTTCTCACTCATAAGTGGCAGCTGAACATTGAGTGCACATGGACACAAAGAAGGTAATAGTAAACACCAGGGCTTATTGGATGGTAGTAGGTGGGAGGAGGGTGAGGATCAAAAACTACCTATCAGGTACTGTGCCCCAAAATACATAACAATGATGAATTATTCTACCACAAACACACTTTACATATAAAGATTCACATAGATAATAAATAATAGATGGAGATTTGTTATGCTGATACCATGAATTAGCTGCGTACTTCACACAAGAAAAATGATTCAGGCTAATTATGGGCAGTTCATAATAATAAATGAGATGCATACTCAAAAATACATAACAAGCTTTAAATTACATGTGATGACAAAAATTGTCTTGCTATTGTCCCACAGGACCCTGAAGCTCTTTTCATCACTCTTTCAATCTTTTTCCTCATTATATTTACATTGTGTAATTCCTATTTGTTTATCTTTCAGTTTGCCGACTCTTCCACTTGTCGTCTATATTTTGTTATTACGCTGAACTACAGTGAGGATTTTTTTATTGTGATTATTTTGTCTGCCTTTTTTGGCTCTTACGTTTCTATTTAGTCCTTTTGTTTTTCTTTGCTGAGAATTCTCTTCACTGAATTATAGACTTAATGTTGTAGAAAGTACATTTAGACCTCCTGTATTTCTGGAACGGTATGCAAGTCCAGCTGCTCACCACCTGGAAGCTAATTGCAAAAGAGGCGGGATGCAGTGATGGGAAATCAGTTTTATTTTTTAAATGCTAGGAGATGGGAGATGGGCTGCCTCAAGCCTCACAAAAAAACAAAACAAAACAAAACATCTCAAAGCTTTGAGCTGAGGGTAGGGCTTTAAAAAGGGAAACGTGGTGTGGGAGGTGTGCAGGGGTATGCAGAGCGCAGGGTCTGTGTGTCTTGTTGCGATGGTATCTTGTATTATTGTCCACCTAGAGTGCCAGCTGGCACCATCTCAAGTGTGGCTGGGCTGCAGAGTATCTATCTTGAGGTCATTTTAAGAGGGAGAGAATTTGCGGCTGGGTCTCCATGCCTGGCTTGTTTCAAAATTAGTCCCTAGAATCTTTCAACAAGCATACAATAAGATAAGTGTGCGTGGTGCAAGGGAGTGCCTGGTCAGAAAGAGAGGGAAGCTGTTTCCATTTCGGCTCCTCAGGCCCGTATATTCCTAGTTGGCAAATTCCAAACCAACTTTTACCTTTCAGTTGGAACTAGAACTTCCAAGCAAACATATTTTAGTGCCCTGGTCATTGTTTCTAGATGTCGTCTATATCTGCCCTCCAAGTGACCCCCCTGCTCTGTGCTACAGGAATACACCTGTGTGAATAGCATCAGGGGCTCCCTTCACACTGACTTCTGATCGAGTTTGGCTCATGCAGTGTAATGTACAGTGTACAGTGTCATGTGCTCTCCACACTCCCCACTTAAGTGGGAAGTACTTCAAGTACTTGTTCCTCCAGCTGCCAGGAGAATTAGTATCTGACAGCTCTCAGCTAAGTCCTTCTCAAGTCACTGTTCCCAGTTGAGGTAAACTGCCTCACCCAAGCTTATGCTCGCTTTCTGTGGGCAAGTCACATGTAAAAATTTCTTCTGTGGGAACACAAACACTGGGACATTTGCCTACTACAAGACAACATGGAAGGGTAATCTCAGAGTTCATCCAAGGAGTAGCCGAGACCATAGTTGTGACTGCATCACAGTTCATTTTCTCCCTGTGCCCAATTTTGCTTCATTAAGGCCACAGGAATTGACACTAGGAACACTCCTCCGTCAGCTTCCTGGATGTCTAAATCTCCATCTCAGCCTTTTTTTCAGGAATTTCTAAGTGATATTTATTTCTCCTGCTCAGGCTTGCTGATCTGTGGATTCTTGACTATGACCTCTGGCAGGGTCACCTTTGAGGTGGCCTCCTCCATACAGCCCATCTGTAATCTGGAAGCTGGTCTATCCCCACATGCCATCAAGAGGAGAGTGGGCAGAAGGTCAAGGTCTTGCTGGTGTAGGGACTCAGCATAGCCTCTCTTTGGTTTTTGTAAATTGTGCCCACATAGTAGTTAATCTCAACTCAGCTACCCAGCATCACTGTCCTTTGTGTTTTTCTGTGGCACTCTGGGCAGTACATACATCTTTTTCTCATCTGACTCACAGCTTGTCTGACCTTAATTCTCTCACACACTACAGTCCTTCAGAGAGACTGATCTACGTAAGGCAAAAGGCCACTCCCTCCATCGGACAGTAGCCACCCTGTGTTACTACACCATCATACTGATACCCCTGGGACCCAGAGACATTAGTGTTCAGAACATGGAAAGATAAAAGTTTTATTATAAGTCATAGGTAAACTTTCATTGAAAGTTTTATTTGTAACTTGATATACTAAATATCTATGACTTACTGCTTGCACTTAGCCAGGAATTTGGGTTTTTTCACAGGAAATAAGATAACCTGACTTTAACTGTAGACTGCATGTGATCAATAACATTCTAAATCAGAGTAGGATTGGCCACTTCAATAAGATCCAACATGCAAAGGCAGAGGTGTCACTAAAATCTATAATGGGCTTGCCTTCTAAACAAAAACAATAGTAATTACAACTTCACTTGGAATAAGCAATTACAGTTTCTCATGTTTTGTGTAGGAGCAGCTTTCCCCATGATCTATTCCATGAGAAATTTTGTTTAAATATATATATTTTTTACAGTTTTGGAAGCTGAGATTTATATATACTAGTAGTGAAGCCCTAGTTCACAAAACTTGCAAAAGGTGGAGCCAGAATCCAAGGGTGCTTGACAGTAGAAAATATTAAGAAGAAATAACAATCACAAAAAGCAGCCCCAGATAAAATCAAATCACAAAGTGCCTGGCACAGTGAATACAATCTGTTGTTACTATTGTTGTTATCACTGATTTTATTACATAGATACACACATATAAAATATTAAAAAATACAATTATATCACAGAGATGCAAAAATACTGATACTTATAATGCAGCAGAGATTCTGTCAAGTTTAGTTCAATAAGGAAACTACCATGGATTCTACCACGGTTTCTTTTTATTTCAACTACTCTCTTTGACAACAGCTGATCTTTCAATATCACACCTGTTTAATCTTCCCATCATATTAAACTACAGACAATGCCACAGCCACATTACCTCACCCCCTTAATGTATTTTTAAGCATCATCTTTTTCCATGAACATCTGTTTACATGTCATTTTTGATCCTAAAGAATTCTCTTCTTTCAATAAATCACAGCTTTCCAAAAGCATTTTGGAAGTATATTAAAATTATGGGTGTCTATAAAATGTCCCCGAAAATTAAACATCTTTGGCAACCAAAGTGGCAAGCTTATGCCTCTCTGGTTTATTAATCAGATTTAATTTAGGCCACACCCCTAAGAAGTAGACTGTAGACACTGATATAAGAGAAGCCAATACAGCCAGGCTGGAAGAGCTTTTCTCCACCCAAAGAGGCATTAAGACAATGCTGCTCAGACAGGATCCAGCCTTTTGGAAGCAGTCATCACTTTTATCTTCTGTAAGTAGACAATCTGTGATTCTGTAAATACTAGTCACTTAATATTTAATAATTTTCCTGTAAAGTCTGAACTCCAGAGAAGTCACAGCTATACATCTTTATATATTTTACAAATAAAATTCTATTATCCATTCTACAACCTGAAGAATCAAAACCTGCTAGCTGAGACAGTCATCAGGTTAAATTCTTGTAATAACCTGTGAATTTTGTCAAATTTATGATTTGGCTGTTTCCAATTTATTTTCTGACAGAACAAATTGATTAATCATTTCATTATCTTGGGGAGGAGAGTTACAGTTTTACTATTAAGTTTTGGCAACAGGGATCAGAAAAGTACAGAATGGAATGTTAGAGGCATTGTTCTCAATGTTCTATGATTACTCAACAAGTTATTGATGAGAAAAAGGAAGGGATATATACGTGCCTTCTACGAGCATTGCAAAAAAGATCAGTGTGATTTAAAGTAAAGATGTCCACATTTTATCACCATTCTACGTAAGAAACTATGGGGACAGAAGAAAATATAGCTCAAAATTCTTTAGCTTTTTAAGCTATAGTGAAGAAAGAAAAGGAAAATATTTATTTTTCAGGGCAATACTTTATCATACTTCTTTCTACACTAGTCAGTCTTGAATTTTCAACCTTCTTTTAAATGAAATTATAGATATTTTATTAGTAAGATTATTTAATTCTTCATTTTTCATTTAACTATACTTTGTTTCCATGGTCAATTTTTTAAAAAAATTACCCCAAATAATCATTTTTGTAGGTTCATAAACATTTTAATTAGTGGCAAATTATCTCAGCTTTGTAACATAAAAATATAGACAGTAATTTTAATAAAGCAAATAATTTAATATTATCACATCATAGAAAAATACAGTTATCTACTAATTTTACTTAACACATTTAATTGATCATTTCATGAAATAATCTGAATGCTATGGCATGATGACCAGTTAGACCGATAAAAACTGATAATTTTTATACACCTGGAAATAAAGAATTTTCATTCCACCTAAACATAAAGAATAGAAATATTATCTATTTTCACTGAAAAGGTACAAGCTAATGACATCAAATTTTACAAACTACTTAATCATAGTAGGAACTTCATAATAAAATTATTATGAAGTTTTATTTTTATTTCAGAATTATTTATTTCAGAATTTTTATTTCAGAATTATTATTCCTGAACTGAAAAGTCATGCATGTTGTTGAGATTATTCTCTGAAAACATATGAACCAGTCTGGCATAATTTAAGCAGCTAATTAATTGAAATTGCTATATTTTTATGCTATATATGTTTACCTTACCAAAAACAACAACAGCAACAACAACTAACATCTTTTATCAAACATGCCATTAAATTGATCCTTAAACATACAGCTGAAGTGAGTGGGAGCAACATTAATGGCTATAACTGGATAACTGAATAAACTGTTATATATACAGAGAATGAAATAGTATTCACCCTTAGGAAGGAAATTCTGACACATGGGATGAAACTTGAGGACATTATGATAAATGAAATAAGACAGTCACACACACACACACACACAATGTGGATGGATATTGTGGATGGTCATACAACAATATGATTATACTTGAAGCCACTGTACTGACTGTGCACTTAAAAATAGTTAATATGATAGAAAAAAAATAATTTAAGAAACTTGTCCAACACCCTACAGTTATGACATTACAGATTGATTTTTTAAAAGATATTTAAACCTGATCAATCTTCAACACTAAGAAAGGTTGAAACAACAGAGAAATGGGAGATATCAAGTGAAAGAAATGAGTTAGGAGGCTTTGAGGTCTTTCAGCAAAATGACACTGAGGACTATAATTAGAGATTTTTGTATAGTTCCTACATGTAGAAAGTACATGTTATTGCATTTTCTAAGAAGTAAAAAGAAAAGAAATGTGCATGTTAGAGATACCAGGGTGTGAATATGACAAAGTTTTGTCAAATGCAGAATTTATTTGTCAAGAAGGAAATATGTATATTTTCATGATATTTTAAACAACCAAATAAAACCCTCAGGTATTGTGCTGCCAGTAAAAGTATGATGCTCAACTAATGCACCCTGGTATCCACTGACCCAACTGCACTGCATTTCCCAGTCATGATTGACATTTGAGTTTAGGGTGGATACAAAAAGTAGAGGCTAAGGGAATGCCCATGGAAGAGATGGGCTCCTTCTGCCATGTAACTTTACTGAATTAGACATATCCTTGAGATTGAATCAGCATTGATATGCAGGTGTGGCCACATTATTCAACAAGGTAGAAAACTTCCTGCACCAGCAGATCTAAGAGGAAAATGCCTATAAAGATTTCATTTCTCTTGAGACTGAAGAAAAAACTAATTTATCTCTGTGATTGGATAAAGATCTTACTTTTCTTTTTTCTCCTTTACCTGGTAAAGGTTATGCTTGTGGACTGATGAGAAAAAGTCTCATTGCAACAAAGTACCTTGTACAGTTAATGAAAATGTGTATTTACCATTATATTCTTAAATTGCAAAGAAATAAAAAATATCCAAGAATGTCAGTACTGTTTTCAGTCTATCACTTATAAAGGAGGACTAAATGTGTTTGTAACTCCAAATTAGGTATGTTTTCATTTGCAGACTTAGTCTTTCCAGACCTGAGAACATAAGTCACCCTGTTTAGAAAGTTAAAAAAAAGTCTTCTTGGATGAAACCACCTGATTTTGGCAGGTTTCAATGAGTTTTGGTATGTTATAGACCCACAACCTTCATAATCAAGGATGTAGTTTTATATAATGAAATATATTGACTTAATTCAGCTCCTAAAATATTGACTATGCATGATGTAACTCAAGCACAAATAAAATGACAAATTATGTGAATCATTTCATTCCCACTCACTTATGATGGTATCAGATAAAGCAAAATCATTCTGACAGGTCACTTGCAACTTATCCAGAACGTAGATTTGTTATATAAAATTAATCAATACTCAGCCTGAGAAGAATTTATAATTAATCCTTGGAAATGAGAAAAAGTTGAATTAATTTTATGCACAAATTAGAACAATTTGCAAGTGGCAAATGAAAGATTTGACATAGGTTTCATCGCTTTCACACAACTACTTTTCAAGAACTATATAACTCAAATGGAGTACCATAAAGGATAAACACTGTCATCTTTTTCTCCATTTGCAGTGTCACTCTTATGTGAAATCATGGAAAATGGGAGCTCTACCTCTTATTTCATTCTCCTAGGCCTCTTTAACCACACCACAGCCCACCAAGTCCTCTTCATGATGCTTCTGGCCATTGTTTTGACCTCCCTGTTTGGCAATGCCCTCATGATTCTCCTGATTCACTGGGACCGCCGGCTCCACACGCCCATGTACTTCCTCCTGAGCCAACTCTCCCTCATGGACATGATGCTGGTTTCCACCACTGTGCCCAAAATGGCGGCTGACTACCTGACCGGAAATAAGGCCATCTCCCTTGCCGGCTGCGGTGCGCAGATCTTCTTCCTCCCCACGCTGGGGGGTGGAGAGTGCTTCCTCTTAGCAGCCATGGCCTATGACCGCTACGCGGCTGTCTGCCACCCACTCCGATATCCCATGCTCATGAGCTGGCAGCTGTGCCTGAGGATGACCATGTCGTGTTGGCTCCTGGGTGCAGCTGACGGGCTCCTGCAGGCTGCTGCTTCCCTGAGCTTCCCGTATTGCGGGGCGCACGAGCTCGATCATTTCTTCTGCGAGGCCCCCGTGCTGGTGCGTTTGGCTTGTGCTGACACTTCAGTCTTCGAAAACGCCATGTACATCTGCTGTGTGTTAATGCTCCTGGTGCCCTTGTCCCTCATCCTGTCCTCCTATGGTCTCATCCTCGCCGCTGTTCTCCACATGCGCTCTACAGAAGCCCGCAAGAAGGCCTTTGCCACCTGCTCTTCACATGTGGCTGTGGTGGGACTCTTTTATGGAGCTGCCATTTTTACCTACATGAGACCCAAATCTCATAGGTCCACTAACCACGATAAGGTTGTGTCAGCCTTCTATACCGTGTTCACCCCTTTGCTAAACCCCCTCATCTACAGTGTGAGGAACAGTGAGGTCAAGGGAGCCCTGACAAGGTGTATGGGTCGGTGTGTGGCCTTAAGTCATGAATAAGAGTATATATATTTGCTCCAACATTCTAAACTGTGCAAAGTGTTTGTGTGGAATTTCCTAGAGATGAGGAATATACACTTTTATATCTACATCTGTTGTGTGTGTCTCTCTCTGTCTCTCTGTGTGTTTGTGTGTGTGTGTGTATGTGTTGCTTTGAATTGCAGATAAATCTTCATTCCTTGGGTTCATTTACTCAGCTATCATTATCCAATCAAATTGTGAATTGTTAAAAATCGGTGAAATCACTAATTTTTAGTAAGATGGTTTTACATCATACCTCACAAAAATATTTTGTTCAAAGAATGAATTCACCATTCAAACAGTTTTGAAGGTTAATTGTTGCCATTTGTTTCAAATTGAGGTGTAGCTTACACACAGCAGAATTCTCACATTTAAGGTGTTCCTTTTCAACTGATTTCCACAAATATCTACCCTGGTAATTATGCATTATCAAGAGATACCATTTTCACCACCTCTGAAAGGTCCTGCAGGCCCTTTTCCAGTGATACCCCAGGCCTAAGATACACCCACTGCTCTAATTTTTATCTCTGTTCATTAGTTTGGGCTATTCTAAAATTTCGTATCAAAGGAAACCAGTAGTATTGTCTTGAATCTTGTTTCCTTCTTTCAGCTGAATATATTTCTAAAATCCCTCCACATTTTTACCTCATTGATATGTTGCTCTTCTTTTACTGCTAAGTAGTATTTCGTTTTTGGAAAATTTCATCATTTGTTTATCCATTATTTTGCTGATGGGCCTCTGGGCTATTATAATTTTGAAGCTCTTATGATTGAAATGTCTGTTAATCTCCTATTTGTAATAATATGTTTTTATTTTTCTTGGTAGGTGTCTGATGAACTCTAGTAAACTGTTTTCAAAGTGATTGTTTACTCTTATACTGCCACTGATAATGCACACAAGTTCCAGTTGCTCCAAATATTGATGTTTTCTTCATTTTAGCAATTCTTCTGAGTGTAGTAGGAACTGAGTTTGCTTATAATTTGCATTTTCCTGATGACTAATAATGGTGAGGCCTCTTGCATTAGCTTATTTTCTATTGCCTAGTGATATAAACTGTCTATTTCAGTTTTTGGAAAAAAAAATCTGTATATGCTTCCAAAGCAAAAACAACTTGGTTATTAATTAATAGGCAATCTATGGCATTCATAGGACTACTTGGAATTTTGGAAATAAAATCATATATTGGGTTATTTGTTATTATATTTCCTGACACGTGTTATCATTCAATGCCTCAAGCTTTGCTATTTTATTAAACCAGGTATTTAGTACATCTCTTCCACTTCCTGCATTCTGCTTAAAGCTATAAATCTGTTTGTTTTAATTATGAATTGTAACAGAACATTCCACTTCACTGGAGGAATGATGCCACTAAAAACACACAGATTTTATTAATTTTACATATACAGGGACTTCTTCACAAGAGCATGGAGTCTGAAGAAGTGGCCAAAGAGAGACAATTTTATATTTTCCCAAGAAGAAATGACAGGACAAAGGGGATCGGCTAACAGCAATACATTTCTAAGTGAGTCATTAGGAGGTATATGAAGGGGAGTAAAACTTGTAGAAGGATTACTTAGGTAAGTGTATTCATTCTGATCCATTGCAGTGCAGATCCCAGTGTCTGGTGTGAGGGCTATTTTCTCAGCTGGTACATGGAGGGTGTACCTGCCGAGGGATCTCTATGGCTTCGCGCATGTAGGAAGAGAATGATCGGCTGGCCCTTTTTGAAACAACCACTGCTCCTATGTTTTTAACTCAAAGTAATCAGTATTCCAATTTGCTATTTGGGGGATGGCATGTCTTTCACTCCTTTACTGGTAAATGATTATATAGATACAGTAACTTTCAGGCAAGAAATTTGGCTTGTTAAAGAGACTGCTGAGTTTACAAAGGAAACAACAATAAACATACATTTATTTCTATATCAATTTATTTATAAATATATACTCATGTGATCTCCAAAAACAAAAAATTAAATCCCAAAATCAACTGTAATACAATAGTTTTACATATTTAAAGGTTTTTTTCTTAACTTTGCTTTTTTTAGTCTGAATCTTTTCTTTCACAACTTTTCCTTTTCTTGAAATAAGGAGCAGAGGAATGTAGAGCAGACGCTCGCAGGGAGCAGGAGCCAGAGAGATCCAGGTTGGCAGGTCCCTGCAGTACTGTGGAAGTGGCGGCCCCTGGGGATTGTGGAAGAAAGGCTGGTTGAGGCATTTACCCCGGGCCTGCAGGTTGTGCTTTAGGGTATCTAAAGCCAATTTATTACCCTTTAAACCTGGTTTATTTCTATAAACACAGGCATAATTTGATCATAGGGTAATTTCATCAAATAGTCAACTTCCATATCCTTTCAGACACATTAAGTGAATTGTTTTAACCCTTGCCTAGATGAAGTAGAGTATAACTTCTTATATAATAACTATAATAATAGTAATAAACAGAAATACCTCTTGTTCATTTAGTACTTACTTTGCAAATGTATTTTGCTTAATATTTCACCTTCATTTTATTATTTTAGTTATAACCATAACCTTCCAGAATCGGCTCAGTGTTAATTCTCATTTTTTAAAAAACAATGGAGACAAGCTTATTGGGGTAAAATTCATTGTTTACCTTTATATAGACCTGAATTCAGTTGTCTCCCTTTAAAAAGCTTGCACTCAGGAAAGAGCTAGTTGTCACAGTGTTTCAGTGAGCACTGCCCCTATCCCACTCATATACACATGCACACTCATTTGAAATCGCCATCATTTCTTCCATTAGAGTTCAAGGTGTTGTCAAATGGTTTTCCTCCTTTCACACAAGCTATTGCTGCAGGTTCTCCTCGCTTTTCTCACACATCCCCTAGGGACATGGCTCCTAATGGTGCCCTATGAAAGGGTGGCCGTTTTCTCTCCCAGAAGCCACACACTACAGGACTTCCTGTTGGGAAGGTGTCTTTCATTCTTTTCCTTGCTCCTTTCAAACCACATATCCCCCTTCTCCCTGCAAACTGTCAGCTAATCAGAAAGAAATCACTGAACTGAGTATCACCCAATACCTCTGAGTCACTCTCAAGGAGGTGACATTGAAACAAACATCTGAGTAGCACGAACAGCAGCTGGACACCATGAGGAAGGAAGGGGTATTGAGCCCAGTGTGCTAAATGTGAAAGGCCCTGCCTGGAATGTCCTGTGAGCAGCAGAACTTGGTAAGGTCAAATGTGGTGGGAGATGAGGACCCCAGGAGGACTTCAGGGTCAGGTCATGTAGGAAGGCACAGGTGATGTTCAGGGTGCTCTAGGGTCCACCTGCAGTCAGCCCTCATCAGGAAGGAGCAGACAGTCCACATAAACGTAAGCAGCTAAACTGTAGATTAAACATGACGTTCTGACAGAGCAGGCTCTGAGGGGGAGAGAGTCATCCCCTTGAAGAGAACAAGGAAGTCTCCGTGGAGGGAAGATTTACATGAAAAATTTTAGGAAAACTGAAGAAATTGAAGCCTTTAGAAGTGCTGGGGAAGAATGTTTATGTGCAAGAAAGAACCCAACTTATGAAAAAGATGCAAGACAGCTCAATTTCTGTAAATATAAATACTTCAGTTTCACCAGAAATGTGAACTAAACTCAGGCAAATTTTATGATTTTTTTTTAATTTTAAAAAATGTGACCCAGGAGAATGTCTGCAGGCTCAAAACTGTGGTCCCAGAAAGAAGAATCTAGTATTAGGACTGAAATGTATTTATATGGGGAGAAATCTGAGGCAGGGAATTAACTTAGTTGTCATTATAATATTACAATATTTGTGTTTCTATCATATAAAAGCAGGTGCTAAATATTTTGAGTAAAACATATTGGAATTATAGATTGAAGATTCCCCCAATATAAAATCTAATAGATGTGTTAAGGGTAGCAAACGATTATCACAGACCACTGTGCTAGTTTTTCTATTCCCAGATCAACTCACTTGCCTTCTTCACTAACCCTTTCTCATTAATATATTTCTGCTGTATATTCTGATCACGAAATGACTAATATTCTAAAATAATATCCATATGTACATAATGTACTAAAGTGAATCAGTACTTTAAGATACGCCTATAGTAGGCTTGATTTTTACAAATTATTCAATAAAGCAAATGTAATAGTTCCATTTTATTTAGATAAATGATACACCATTGAAATTATTTGAAATGACTTAATAGAAATATAAACTTATTATCTTTAACACAGAATTTTAGTTTTGATTCAAATATAAAAAGTTAGAAACTCAGTGGTACTTATTACATTACTTTTACTATTAAAATTGAAAGGTTATATAAATGTAACAAATAACATCATAGTTGACTAAATTGTTGCACATCCAGTTGAAATTTAATACATTAACAAACAATAATCCAAAGATCTTTAATTGACAGGAGTGGTAAAGAGTTTGTCTGCTGTCAGTGGAGAAATCATGTTGGCTAACTTTTTATATACCCCTCGTTTTGGCCTCTGAAAAGATTGTTTGTCCACTGTGTCCTTTTAAAATTGACATTGCCTTTGGCATTGAATTTTCTTTCCCTCAGCATAATCCTATCGCTTTTTTAATCTGCAGATGAAAGTGGAGATTGTACATTGATGCATACAATTTGTGGCCAAATTCCTGCTACTGCTATCTCAGCAGTCTAGGGAGTTACTTACAGGTCTACAACACACAAATTCAGAGTGGTACCAAACAGACTTAGGTTTCCTTTGACAGTACTTCTGTTTCTAAAAATATATTTTGTGTCTATTAATTTCCATTTGAAACCAATATCCATCAAAATCTACTGCTAAGATAGTTTTTAATCTCTTGATTATTCCCAATATTAGTTAAATGCCGCTGCATTGAGAATAGTTTCAACAATAGACTTCAGTGGGAGCAAACGTAACTTGCTTCTTTGTGACACGCAAGGTACCTACTGTCTTCTGCAGCGTTCTCAAGGGAAAGTGCTTGATGAGGTTTCAGCCATGGAGTCTTTTCCTTGTCAGGCTGACACTCGCCATCTAGTGCTTGCAGCTGCCTTCATTTCAATTCAACCCCAGTTAATGTTTTTAGTCCTGCAAGGCTTCTAAGTATGAGACTTGGGTGATATCTATTTCATGTTTTAGGCAGATGAATCTTTGACCCCCAATGCTTATTTTTTTTTTTATTTTTTTTTTTTGAGACGGAGTCTCGCTCTGTCGCCGAGGCTGGAGTGAGTGGCACAATCTCGGCTCACTGCAAGCTCCGCCTCCCGGGTTCCCGCCATTCTCCTGCCTCAGCCTCCCGAGTAGCTGGGACTACAGGCGCCCGCCCCTGCGCCCGGCTAATTTTTTCTATTTTTAGTAGAGACGGGGTTTCACCGTGGTCTCGATCTCCTGACCTTGTGATCCGCCCGCCTCGGCCTCCCAAAGTGCTGGGATTACAGGCGTGAGCCACCGCGCCCGGCCTATGCTTATTGTTTTATCTCTGCTAACTCTAGCATGCTTCATCTCACACTTGCTGGGTTTTGCTATGCATTCTATAGTAGAACATGTAACAGAGTTAACAAATAACTTGCTAACTACCACACAAAATACATTTCCCTAGTTTCTGGAAATAACCTCAGTTTTTGCCTTTAATTACCTCCACTATAATGAGAAAATAGTTTTCTTTTTTCTAATGCCATCATAAGGTTATTAAGTGCATAATAAGAGAGAATTCAGTTTTGTCATCAGTAATAGAGACTTGGTAAGTAGGCACTTAAACATAAAACACGAATTTAAAAAATTAATTGACACATAATACTTGCACATGTTTATGGAGTACAGAGTGATATTTGCATACATACAAAGTGTAATCATCACATCAGGGTAATTAGCATATTAATCACCTCAAACATTTGTGTGTGTATATGTGTGTGTGTGTGTGTGTGTGCATGTGTGCTGGGTACGTTGAAAATCCTCTCTTGCAGCTATTTAAAAACATACAAAAAATTGTCATTAACGATAATCATCCTAGAGTGCTATAGAACACTGGAACTTATTCCTCCAACATAGTTATAATTTTGTCCTCATTGAGCAACTTCTCTCTCTCCTCCTTAGCTCCCCATGTTTCCCAGCCTCTAGTAACCACTATCCTACTATCTACTTCTATAAGATCCGATTTTTTACCTTCTGTATATGAATTAGAACATGCAGTATTTATCCTCCTGTGGTCTGGTTTATGTCACTCAATATAATGTTCTCCAGGCTCATCCTGTTGCCACAAATGACAAAATTTCATTCTTTTTATGACCGGATAGTATTCCATTGTGTATATATAACACATTTTATTTATCTATTCATTGGTGATGAACATGTAGTTTGATTCCGTGTCTTGGATATTGTGAATAGTGCGGCACTAAACATGGATGTGCAGATGTCTCTTCAATAGGCTAAATTCCTTTCCTTTGTGTATGTACCCAGGAGTGGAATTCCTGGATTATATGATAGATCTATATTTTTAGGAACCTTCATACTGTTCTTTATAATAGCTATACTAATTTACATTCCCATCAACACTGTGTAAGACTTCTCTTTCTCTACATCCTCACCAGCATTTGTTATTTTTTGTCTTTTTTGATTTGTCATTGTTGTTTTGATTTGCATTTCCCTTATGATTAGTGATGTTGAATATTTTTTCAAGTACTTGGCTATTTTTATGTCTTCTTTTGAGAACTATGTATTTAGATCATTTACCCATTTTTAATTGGATTATGGGTTTTTTTGCTATTGATTTGAGTTCCTTGCATATACTATATATTAATCTTTTGTCAGATGAATAGTTTGCAAATATTATCTTCCATTTTGCAGGTTGTCTTTTCACCCTGTTGAATGTTGCCTTTGCTGTGCAGATTTTTAGTTTAATATAGCCGTACTTGTCTGTTTTGTTTTGTTGCCTGTGCTTTTGAGGTCATACATAAAATATTTCCTGAGACCAATGTTGAAGCACTTCCCTCAAAGCAAGAATCATTTTTAATTTGTTTATAAGAAGCAAGTGTTTATTTTGGCTAATCAGGGCAGGTTTTGTGATTGGTCATCAACAGGAAATTGCCTGGTAGAGCACTATCTTCGGCTCCTTAATACCTTGGATTTTGTCCCTATGAAACAGTTAGAGGAACATTTCAGGAACATACATCATCATATCCATATGCTAAAGAATCAGGATGAAGGAAGCAAGAAGGGTCTGTATCTTCAGTCCCCACCACTCATGTGTTGTAGTTGTCCAGGATTTAATCAGTTGGCCAGACTCTACTGGCTTCAAGAAGTGACGAGTAGTGTGTGATTATATGTGGATGGTGCTGAGCTCATACAGGTTCTGTTCATTTGAAAGAGAAGGATAGAATGTGTGCTTTACAGCCACCATGACCACACATGGAACCCAGTTGATGGGAAGGAATAACCCCTGAGAGGCATTTACATAAGCAGAACATGTAGGCGATAGTGACACAATTATGGAAGGGGGTAGAGATAAAGAGAGTTCGAGAATGGCTGTGTGATTTCTGGCTTGGGCAGTTGTGCATGGTAGTTTTTACTTGAGCACTTTAGTGCATGATGTGATGTATTTGATGTCACCGTGAGGTGCTAATTATAAGATTCCCTCAAACTGGGTCGCAGTAACAAGGAGAAGACACGTGGTCACTCACTCTGTAATGATTGTATGGAGTTGAAAAAATAGAAGGGAAAAATGATGAATGAAAACATCAAATGGCTGGTATAAAATGAAATTGTAAGCAGCTCAGGTTATTTGATTTCAAAGTCTCAGTTAGCTGTGTATCACACAATTTCATGTGTGCGTGTGGGTGAGGAAGCCAACCTAAACATTCTCATTCAATGTCGTGAGCTGCTTTCTCCCTAGCTGAATGAACCAAATTTCTGGACAGTGAGTACAAAATATACTTCTGATCAATTCCATTATGTTATACCTTGCTTTACAGAATTTGATTCTATCATATCCTGAATCTCTCTTCTTTCATACCTTCCCTTTCTGCTGCTCTTTTCCTCCCCCTTACTTTCTCATTGTCTCCCACTTCCTGGTATATAACCACTTACATGTGAATTTAAGAAACAACAACAAAAAAGAATACTAATCTAGTATTAATAGTAGTAACGATATTAATCATTCTGAATACTGATTGTGTGCCAGGCCTCTGTTTTCGCTCTTCACTCTGTGTGTGTGTGTGTGTCTGTGTGTGTGTGTGTCTGTGTGTGTGTGTGTTTGTGGTGGGAGGTATTTAATGATTCTCATCTAATATTCAAAATAACTTTATCAGGCAGGTGCTGTCATGATCTTCATTTAATAGAATTTCATTTCAGATATAATTTAATGAATATTTATTTCAGATATAATTTCATATCTGATTGGTGTTTCATGTAAGACAGAAAATAAAATATTTTCAGGTTATTGTATTTGCATTAAATTTTCTTGTTTATCTCTTTTCAAAGCATTAGGATATGGATATTATTGCTATTTTCTTAATAAAATATTTGAATCAATACCATACTCCTGGGCTAGGTGACATCCATTATATTTCTACTATACCCATATCTGCTCTAGATAAAGTAATAGTAAAATTTCATCCATATTTAGGTTAATTTAGTATTTGACTTTTGCTTCTCCTATGAAACTCCACTGTAGTTCAGTGAATTACCAGTGACCATCTTTTTGTTAGTCAGTCACTGACTCATTAAGTCTGATACTTGAAGCATTTATGATTAGGCTTATCAGAATAGATTTGGTGAATTTTGTCTTGTGCCTGTCCTGCAGTCAAACATTTAATGTAAAGAATGTAGAAGTAAATAAATAACTGCCTAAAATTTGAATGTAAAGTCATATCAATATTAGTGAAATATTGACTTCTAGAAATATCAAAATTTGAAGAAATTTGTTGTATGCCTTATCAGTATAGTTAGACATATGGTAGATAAATGAAAAGTATTTTTAGTTGAACTAAGTCTAAATTAATGACTAGGTAGTGTGTTTGAACAATCTTCATAAATATAAAGTGCTCAGAAGAATTTGAGTGTAGTGAGTCAATGAGTGAAGAGTAAAAGTACAAAAGGAGACTGGGGTATGATGGTGTCTACATCTAGAAAGTAAGTTCCAGGCAGGGGTAAATTCAACAGAACATTTGCACAGCAATCAGATAGGAATAGTTTGATTCACTAATGGGAATAAACATATGGGCTCTGAGGTAGTTCCATTGACAAACAATTTGGCTACACATACCAACTTTTTGGAATAATTGGCTAAATAATTTAAGGAGCCTAAATTATTGTTCCTAAATGAAGACATTTTTAGATATGGTAAGGTCTCTCACACGCATACACACACCCACACATACCCACACGCAGACATTTAATCACATACAGTTGTCATTTGAAAGAAGTATGATGTATCTGGAAAAAAATGTCTATTCTTTTGTTTGTATTAAACTTAGTATGAAATTATTTACATGATTTATGCTGGTGTCATTCTATATTTCTTTCTCCATAATCATGACCTGTGTTTCCTCAAATCAAATTGACTCTCTTATGCTCAGTTTATGTGAAGTATAATGTCCACTGGTTAAATTTTAGCCTGGACTGACTGACTGCTCCTTCCAAATGATAAAACTTTAAGTATATATAAAGATGTGAACAGACTTTTGGAAAGCATAAGAATTTCCTAAAAACTACAGATCCAAAAAACTGAAAAAGTTAAAACAGAATCCTGAGGAGAGCATGTTCTCTGATTAATCTCCAAGCTTATAGAAAAGAGATGGATGTAGGGTGTATGTTATGTTTTTCTCTAACATTTAACATTACTAACAAAGTATACTTGGAGCCAGATGGGTGAGAAATGAATGTTACTTTGGGAAAGAGCTGCATGTGTGGGGAACAAGCTACAGGAGAGGTGACACATGTTTTCTCCACTTTCAAACACGGAATTGAGAAGCTCACTACTAGAGCATTTCTCTTTGCATACAATGGCAGATTTCATCCAAAATTGAAATACTCCTGGATAACATAGAAGATATGCTTTCATTAATCATTCCGTCATTATGGGAGTATATTTCAGATCGCTGATTGGTTAGGCCAAGAGACATTAAAAAAAAGTTGCAGAAATAGCAGGTGCCTCATGGTAGTGAACGTAAGGTGTTGGAAGTAAGATGATGAAGATAAGAAATAAATTGTGGATTGCTTCCAATTTCTGAAGAAAAAATACAGGTATTATTGTGTTTATAATATGAACTCTAAAACATGTAAAAGCCAGTATGAAATACAGAGACAGATAATTTATGCATAGTTAAAAATATTTTAACATCAAAAATCACTTAAAAAATTAAATCTTTCTTGTAAAAAGGAATTCATTAGACCTAAAATGGGCCAGGAAGTTGGTAAGAACTGATGATTCAGTAGGACATGGGATCACAGAAACAAAAGTAAATCATTTATTGAACAAGTAAAACCGGAAGAATGATGTAACTCCAGGGAGTGACGAAAAGTTAACAACCTTGGATACGGGTGTGTTGATTGTGAGTTGTCAGCAGTATTTTTTCATTTTGTAAATTTATGTATGATTGGCTCAGGCAAGGGACCACTGCCGTTAAGTTTCAATCTATGTGTGTCATTAAATTTTACAAGCCATGGGTAAAAACAGTAAAAACAGGCAGGACTGGCTGGGTATGGTGGCTCATGCCTGTAATCCCAGCACTTTGGGAGGCTGAGTCGGGCAGATCACTTGAAGTCAGCAGTTTGAGACCAGCCTGACCAACAAGGTGAAACCCCATCTCTAGTAAAATACAAAACTTAGCTGGGCATGGTAGTGGCACCTGTAGTCCTAGCTACTCGGAGGTTGAGGCTCGAGAATTGCTTGAACCCCAGAGACTGAGGTTGCAGTGAGCCGAGATCGGGCCACTCACTCCAGTCTAGGCAATAGGGCAAGACTCTGTCTCAAAAACAAAACAAAACAAAAAAACAGGCGGGACTAATTACACAAACATCTGTAAACCTCATTGAGGTGCTTATCTTTTCTAACTCTGAAAGTCATAGCACACCATTGTTGTAATTCAAGGGAATTAAAATAGGATTAAGGGATCTGTTATTTATGAAGAATCTGAATATTCACAAAAATTAAAATAAAAATCATTTATATATTGTCAGGAACATACTTTTGCATTTATTTTACAAAAGGGAAAATCTAAGCTCATTTTATTCAAACTTAAGTAGCTGTTAATAAGGTGGAAAATAATTTTTCAATGTTTGTTGTTTGTTTTCATGATTATAAAATTTATTGAAAGAAACCTGGACTAATGTATTTACAAATTTTATAATTTACAAATTCATATGTACATGCGTATTTGTATGTATTTATTTATATTGAGGGAAATTTTACACATACAGGAGGTACACAAATAACTAACCATTTAAATAATGACTATCAAAATATAAATAAATAATATCAACACCTACTATTCCCCACATAGAGGATTAATATATTATACTTCAATTTCTACAAGTTAACATAACAGGTAAGTGTAAAAATATATCCTTAAAGACACGTGGTTGATGTTGACTAAATGATACTTCTATTTTTTACATTTAAAATATCGTGTTTCAAATTACAAACATATTGGGTTTTGTGACAATATTTTATTATTACTTTGGGAAGTCTTAGAATTATACATTTTATTTTCTATAAGTTTAATCTAAATAATAAATGCATTAGAGAATATTAAGTTCTGTGGTTCATTTGTTTCATTCAAAGATTCAACAAACATTGTTGAGCAACTGCTATGCACTAGGTTCTGTTCCAGGCAGTTGGCTATACCAGTGAACAGAACAAGAATCTCTCATTGTGAAGGGAAAATTCTGGCAGAGAATGAAAATAAACAGTAAATATAACCAGTGTGCTTACTATTTAATGTACGAGAAGGTGAAAAGGGATATGCAAACGTGAAAATGGAGCAGAGTAAAGAGGACCAGGAAATTAGGGTTCAACTGGGAGCCTTACAAATTTTTAAAGGGTGTGCAAGTGTAGGCTTCCTTGAGAAGGTGACATTTGAGAAAAGGGTAGACTCGAGTAAATTACATGTAATTAATTAAGATTATGAGACTCAACATGGAGCCAAGAGCCCACTCAGTATACTAAATATCAGTTGGTTTGAACAAATAAAAACGCCCAACTTGTAAAACATGCCCACTCCAAAAGCTTCCTAAGAGTTCCTTGATGATTACAAAACATGCATCACTCACTCTCATTTTATTATGCAGGCATATTATTCTGAGATTAAGATTTACACTTTTTTTCTTTCTCTATTTATTATTTATTTATTATTTCTTTTTAGGTTAAAAAACAAAGCAAATTCATGATGGGCCATCAGAATGACACTTTCAGCAGCGATTTCATACTTTTGGGACTGTTCTCTTCTTCCCCAACAAGTCTGGTTTTCTTCTCATTTATGTTTGTCATTTTCATTATGAGTGTAACAGAAAATACACTCATGATCCTCCTCATTCGCAGTGACTCACGACTCCACACTCCAATGTATTTTCTGCTCAGCCATCTCTCCTTTATGGATATCTTGCATGTTTCCAACATCGTTCCCAAAATGGTCACTGACTTCCTGTCAGGCAGCAGAACTATTTCACTTGCAGGTTGTGGGTTCCAGGTGTTTCTGTCCCTCACCCTCCTAGGTGGTGAGTGCCTTCTCCTGGCTGCAATGTCCTATGATCGCTATGTGGCCATCTGTCACCCACTGCGCTATCCGACTCTAATGAAGGAGTATGCCAGCACTCTCATGGCTGGAGGCTCCTGGCTCATTGGGGTTTTCAACTCCACAGTCCACACAGCTTACGCACTGCAGTTTCCCTTCTGCGGCTCTAGGGCAATCGATCACTTTTTCTGTGAAGTCCCTGCCATGTTGAAGTTGTCCTGTGCAGACACAACAAACTATGAACGAGGGGTTTATGTAAGTGCTGTGTTATTCCTGGTGATCCCTGCCTTCTTGATCTCTGCTTCTTATGGCCAAATTATTCTTACTGTCCTCCAGATGAAATCATCAGAGGCAAGAAAAAAGTCATTTTCCACTTGTTCCTTCCACATGATTGTGGTCATGATGTACTATGGGCCATTTATTTTTACATATATGAGACCTAAATCACACCACACTCCAGGCCAGGATAAGTTCCTGGCAATATTCTATACGATCCTCACACCCACACTCAACCCCTTAATCTACAGCTTTAGGAATAAAGATGTTCTGGCGGTGATGAAAAATATGCTCAAAAGTAAGTTTCTGCATAAAAAATGAATAGGAAAATTTCTGAATATGTGTTCTATTTCTACGTTAAATACCTGAAGAGTACTCGTAATAGGTTTTCTAGAAAGAAATCAAAGCTTCTATCTTGCCACATGTGGATAGAAGTGAATATTTCAGAAACTTTGTTAATAATAAATAATAACCTGTGTTTGTGTTGTAAACATTTACCACTAGAAATGTATTGTTCCTTCTGTGGTACCATTTATAGTCATGCAACAGTTACAGGAAGTAAAAGTTACCCAAGGAGTAGTCCTATTCCCTAACATTAAAATTGTAAGACTTTATAAGAATATCCTTAAAAATAAAATCACACATTTATTGTATAAGACAAATCCATATAATGTTTATTTTTATAAAACTTTGTAAAATTATTTTGCTAACAATCATTTATCAAAAATTCACAAATTCCATATGAAATCTCCATTATTATTTGCCTGGTTTGTCAACACCTTTGTTTAGTAAAATTATATATATATTTATATTATATATATTATATATAATATGTATATGGATGCACAAACACATATATATGTACACACAAATATACAGATATAAGTTGTGTTAAAATTGAATTATTCATCCTATGCTAGAAGGAACTATACATTAGAGTATCATAAAAATTTTCTTATTTCATTTTTACATATAGGATTATATTCTAGAAACTCTTCTAGCAATTTATCCTAAAATTTATTTCAAAGAAGATAATAAATATTTCTATTGAGAATACATTTAATTTTTTTTCTTCTTTTTACAAACAGTAAGACATACTTTATCAGTTTAAAACATATGAACAGCTTGTGTCAAATCTGCCTTCTGGCAGCTGGGCACCACCTCGGCTCCCCTGCAGGCTCCCGCCTTCCTTCACATTGCACTGCTCACTGGGTGGTTCTGGTCTCGGGACCTAGTGGTAGGGGCTGGAGAAAGGGGACTGGGCAGCCCAGTTCCGCTCTCCTCATGCGGTGTCCTGTGCCTGTCATCTGCTTGGGTTGTGGTTTGGAAGGACCACGACTGAGGGTGACCAGCAAAGAAGGGCTGCAGAAGAGTCTCAGCCAGTTTGATGTGCTGGGCAGGGTCCAATTTTACCACCCTCCTCATCAGGTCAAACAGCTGCACGTACTTCAGAGAGTCCTGGAGCATGTCACTCTTCAGACGTTTGCAGTTCTTCTCATATGGGCCGTCCGAGCTGTTCTCATCCCAAACTAGGCCCTCTTTGTAGAAATATTTCTGCTTCTTGGTACAGGAGATCATGCGTAATGGGCTGGGCCCTAGGGTCTTCATCATCACCAGGTGCTCTTGGTTTTCATAGGTCTGGAAGAGTGTGAAACCTGGTAGTACTTAAAGAGAATGCAGCCCATGGCCCGGACATGGCAGGGGCGTGTCCAGCCCAGATCAAGGATCAGTTCAGGCAGGCGACAGTGACGGTGGTCACCATGGCGGTGTGATGCTCACGGTCAGCGGTGGCGTTGCGGATGTCAGCCCCTCGGACGCTGGTGGTCCTCGCTGACTTCTCATTGCCCCTGTGCTCTCTGTGGAAGGTGTGTAATTCAGAATCCACACGCAGGATGTTCTTGGTTTACGTGTGTGGGTCAGCCGGTTCTCATGCAGAAATCTAAGGGTGTGCAGAGCTGGTGGGCCATGTGCCAGACATGTGGGAGGGGAATGGCTGGAAGTTATTTTCCTTCGGGAACTCAAGGGTGTTCCTGCCCAGGAGCTTAAAGTGCTGTACACGGACTGTGGAGGGTGAACCAGTCACACCCCAAGACACACAGTAGCTGGTTCTCCTAGTCCGTCTCGTTTACTTTTTTCGAGAGCGTTGATTTTTGGCGGTGCCGTCTCCCGGTAGTTGCCCACATTGCAGATGACCCCCGGGCAATCCGAGACGTCCATCTGGCAGGGTCCAAGCACTCACCCCCTTGCCACAGGCGCCTTGGCCCAGGTTCCCGCTGTCTTTATTGCTCTTGGAGCCAATTACCGACCCGGCCACCAGGTGGAGCCTCTTTATCATCTTCCGCACCTGAGCCCCTAGCGGGGCTCCTGGAGGACGCGCTGCTGCAGGACCCGCCGCGGCCACCAGGTGGAGCCTCTTTATCCTCTTCCGCACCTGCGCCCTGGGCTCACTCGCGGGACTCCTGGACGCTGAGGCGTCTTTGGCAATGGCGGGCGTGCTTGTGGGTCCAGGATGGCCTCCCGTAACCGCGGACCACGATGAGAGCGTGAAGACCTTCTTGAAAGGAAGGGCTCTGCTCTACACACTGGTGTCTCCTGAGGAAGGGCAGCTGGGCACGCCTTCCGGACCGAGGTATCAGGCGAGAGGCCCCCTTGGGGACGGGGATGGTTACCGAAGTCTCCCTTCTTGCTCCCGACTGTCAGGCCTCCTCCTCTCCCACCAGCAGCTCAGGGATGGGGCTGGCTCAGGGGCCTCCTGTCCCACCAGCAGTTCACGGATGGGGCTGGTTCAGGGTACTTTTCTCCGATCTGCAGCTCAGGGATGGGGCTTGGTCAGGGACCTCCTCCTCTCCCATGAGCAGTTCAGGGATGGGGCTGGCTCCGAGGCCTCTTCTCCCATGAGCAGTTCAGGGATGGGGCTGGCTCCGAGGCCTCCTCTCCCAGGCTCGGCTGCTGCTCAGCCCCGCTCCCGGCTCTGAGCGCCTCTCCCCTAAATAATGTTATTCAGAGTAAAAACTAGAAAAACACATTTTAATGAAGTAAATGTTCAGGTTAACTTTATTGTAGGATGTTAACTAAATGTTTTATACTAGAGAAATATTATTAAATATTTAACATAAAATATGAAGATGTATATGACACTTTAATGAAAAATCATTATTTTGCCTTTCACAATTGGAAATTTTAAAACAATAGTAGTAAATGTTAACAATATTTTAGGGAGTTGGGCATCATAACGTATTGTCGGCGTACCTGAAATATGGTACAAACATTTTAAAAAGAACATTGCGGCAGTGTATGTTAAGGACCTTAAATAAACTATCAAGTTACCTTCTAATAATAAAACTATTTAATGTTGATGATTTAGACATAAAATAAGCAATTATTATATATTAATAACATTTTTTCCCTGGCAATTGAGATTTTTTTTGCTTGATTCCAGACCTGTAACAGTCTCCTGTCCCTGGTGTGCTAAGGAAAAATTACTAGCATAATGATATATAAAAATGTATTGCTAAAAGAAGTTCAGAATTGACTGGAAGTGCTAATGTTAATATTAGATGCATCATGTGCTGTATATTTTTTAAAGCCTGCTTTTGCAACTCATAGTAATACCTAATGTGGACCCAAGAACAGCATGAAATCAGAGACAGTAAAAATCCCACTACCAAGATATTATTGCAAGCAAGAGAAAGTCATTCTGCAGAAAAGATCTGAGGACGATATAGGAATTTAGAAGTCAGAATTCAGAGATTTTTGAATTGACAGATTAAAATTCAAAAATACTCTGTGATAGGGCTAAAAAACATTTTTCGTATTGGGGATATAGCAACATAGAAAGTCCTACATTGAGGGTAGTAGAAGACTGTATATAAATAAACATGCCCACATACACGCACACACGCACACACACACATATAGATATTTCTTAATAAACAGTGTAAAGAGCATGGTTCAATCAGCATGGGATTGTAAAGCATACTTGGATGAAATTGGAAGTGGAAAGTTAGGTATTTTAAGCATCAACCACAAATCTAAAGTACTGCACATAGAAATAATTAGTACACTAAAAGGTATAGTATATCACAATCTAAAGACATGCATTTGTAGTGGTGAGTGTTCCGATACCTGGGTATCAGTGGAGATACGGGTAGTCTCCTGAACATCCCGTTGTAGGTCACTGGTAGCTGGATGTGTCCTTTAAACTTCTGTGGAAATTCATTTGAGAAGAAACACAACTTCTGTTGAGGAGTTCTTATGCTATAAGTAAAGTAAGCAAGACATTAATTAGACAAAATGAGGTAAAACTTTGTATTCACTTAGAGAGTTTAAGAGGCCATTAACCATTAGTCCCTATAGTGCCTAAGTAAATCCATTCTACTTAATAAGTTGCTACCTGACTTAGTAAGTTAACAAGTTGAAACTTATTTTAGGAAAAAAAAAAATATTCTTATATCTACATCAGATTCTCTTATGTAGACACATTACAGGATGAATGAGGAGTTAATGTAAGCAACATCATATTTTTGATCATTCTTTCTCCATGATTTGTGTTGCTTCTGTCCAAATTCCATGAGCTGTCCTCCAGATGACATTATGAGAGGCGTGGAAAAGGTCATTTTCCACTTGTTCCATCCACATGATTGCAGTTGTAACATACTGGGACTCAATTCATTTTCACATATGTATATGAGACTTAAATCATACCACATTTCAGGCCAGGTTATGTTTCTATAAGTATCCTATGCCTGCCTTGCCTTGCACCTACACTCAATCCTATCATCTACAGCGTTAGCACTGACAATGTTCTGGTGTCAATGAAAAATGTCCTCGAGAGTAACTTTCTACTTAAAAAAATGAATAGGAAAATTCCTTTCACATGTGTGTTCTCTCTGTTTCCACATTCAATGTCTATAGAATGTTATTAGTGTCTCTGGAAAGAAAACCAAACCTTCTGCCTTTCCAAGTGTTGAAAGATGTGGCTATTTTCAAAACCCCAACAATAATAAAGTTATTACATATGCTTGTTTTTTCAACGGATGTCTAAAAATGTATTGTTCCTTTTGTGGATGCCAGTTTCAATCACCCAACACACTATAGGAAGAAAAAGATAATCCAAAGCTTCCACCTCCTTCCCACTAAAATTGTAAGAATATATAAGAATTACATTTAAAATACAATTAACCCATTATATTAAAAACATGTACTAATATAATGTGTGTATTTTTATAAACTTCCTAAAATTATATTTCAAGCCTTATAATAAATTTCTTTTAAAAAATCCACAATGCCACTTGAAATTACCATTATTCATTGAATGTTTTGTTTTGACACTTTGGTTTTCTCAAGTGAAAAATACACGCACATACACATATATACATAGACATACCTACATTGAATGTAGTCAAATTAATTTTCTCATTCTTTGTTAGAAGCATGAATACAGTATTTAAGAATATCCTGAAAATTATGTTTTATTTCATGTATACATATAGTTTTATATTATACAAACCTTTCTAGTGATTTATCCTAAAAGTTATTGCAAAGGCAAAAATAAATGTTTCTATTAGGAACATTTTAAAATGATTGTATTAATAGGAAAACCTAGAAAAACACATTTTAATGAGGTAAATGTTTAAGTTAATTTTATCAAGTTAAATACTGTTGTATATTAAAGTGTTTAACAAAATATAAAAGTATCATAGCAAGCTTTAATGGGTGAAATTGATTACTTTGCCTTCCACAATTGGAAAATTTAAGACAACAACAATAATTGTTTTCAAAGATTTGGGTTGAATTTGACATAAAAACTATAGGTATAATAATGTTATAAATTTTAATAAGTATTAATATAACTTAAGAATGTGATATGATTTATTTATAGAATCTAAAAGAATCAGAATCTATCACACAACTTCAAAAACTGTCTACACATGGTAAAGATTGTTACACAAAAGGGAAATATTTTCACGTCTATATAACTCATTTATTTATATATAATATCAGTCTCAAAATGCATAATAGACTTCTTAAACTACTTAAATAGGCAGGTTTCTCTTAGATTCTGATTCTTAAATATACATATATGACAATCAAAATTTAAACATAGAATATTTTGTGATATTAAGTGATAATAACTTGTTTTAGATTTGATAATAGTATAATAATTATGTTTAAAAAGATGCATATTGCTAAATAAGTATGTTGAGGCAATTATGGATGCAAGAAGGTTATGTATAGGATTAATATAAAAATGTGCAGTGGGTAGAGACATGAAAATATTTCCCTTTTGTATAACAATGTTTGCCATGTGTAGACAATTTTTGAAGTTGTGCGATAGATTCACCAAGGTTGCTTTTGATATCCCCTCACTTCATATCCCATTTAATACCTCAAGAGGAATCTGCAAAATTTGGCATTTGGATCAGAATTCCACGATTTTCATAGACTACATAGAGATGCTTTAAAATCTTTCTTACAGTTTGTCTTGCCATAAGAAAACACGATATACTTTCTTACCTCCTTTTCAGTAAAGCTCAGAGAAAAAATGTCTTTGTATACATATTTCAAATTTCTGATCCCACAGAAATACAAACTACCATCAGAGAATACTATAAACACCTCTATGCAAATAAAAAAGAAAATCTAGAATAAATGAATAAATATCTGGCCACATACACCCTCCCAAGACTACAGTAGGAAGAAGTCAAATCCCTGAATAGACCAGGAACAAGTTCTGAAATTGAGACATTGATTAAGAGCCCACCAATCAAAAAAGGCCCAGGACCAGATGGATTCACAACCGAATTTTTTGCCAGAGGTACAAAGAGGAGCTGGTACCATTCATTCTGAAGCTATTCCGAACAACTAAAAAAGAGGGACTCTTTCCTAACTCATTTTATGAGGCCAGCATCATCCTGATTCCAAAACCTGGCAGAGGCACAACAAAAAAAAATAAAATAAAATTTCAGGCCAATATCCCTGATGAACATCAATGCGAAAATCATCAATAAAATACTGGAAAACTGAATCCAGCAGCATATCAGGGAGCTTATCCACAGCAAACAAGTCAGCTTCACCCTGGGATGCAAAGCTGGTTGAACATATGCAAATCAATAAATGTAATCCATCACATAAACAGAACCAATGACAAAAACCACATGATTATCTCAATAGATGCAGAAAAGGCCATTGATAAAATTCAGCACCCTTCATGCTAGCTCCTCTCAATAAACTAGGTATTGATGGAACATGTCTGAAAATAATAGGAGCTATTTATGACAAACCCATAGCCAATATCAAATTGAATGGGCAAAAACTTGAAACATTCTCTTTGAAAACTGGTACAAGACAAGGATGCCCTCTCTCACCACTCTTATTCAACATAGTATTGGAAGTTCTGACCAGGGCAATCAGGCAAGAGAAAGAAATAAAGGATATTCAAATAGGAAGAGAGGAAGTCAAATTGTCTGTTTTTGCAGATGACATGATTATATATTTAGAAAACTCCATCGTCTCAGCCCAAAAACTCCTTAAGCTGATAATCAACTTCAGCAAAGTCTCAGGATACAAAATGTGTAAAACTCACAGGCATTCCTATACAGCAATAACAGACAAACAGAGAGCCAAATCATGAGTGAACGCCCGTTTGCAACTGCGACAAAGAAAGTAAAATACCTAGGAATACAACTTAGAAGGGGTGTGAAGGACCTCTTCAAGGAGAACTACAAACCACTGCTTAAGGAATTAAGAGAGGGCAAAAACAAATGGAAAAAAAAATCCATGCTCATGCATAGAAAGAATCAATATTGTGAAAATGGCCATACTGCCCACAGTAATTTATAGATTCTATGCTATTCTCATCAGGCTACCATTGACTTTCTTCACAGAACTAGAAAAAACTACTTTAAGTTTCATATGGAACCAAAAAAGAGCCTGTATAGCCATGACATTCCTAAACAAACAAAAAGAACAAAGCTGGAGGCATGACGCAACCTGACTTCAAACCCTACTACAAGGCCCTGGTAACCCAAACAGCATGGTACTGGTACCAAAACAGATATATAGACTAATGGAACAGAACAGAGGCCTCAGAAATAACACCGCAAATCTACAACCATTTGATCTTTGACAAACCTGACAAAAACAAACAATGGGAAAAGGATTCCCTATTTAGTAAATGATGCTGGGAAAACTGGCTATCCATATGCAAAAAACAGAAACTGGACTCCTTCCTGACACCTTATACAAAAATTAACTCAAGATGGATTAAATATTTAAACATAAAACCTAAAACCATAAAAAACCTAGAAGAAATCCTAGGCAATACCACTCAGGACATAGGCATGGGAAAAGACTTCATGACTAAAACACCAAAAGCAATGCCACTGATACGTTGTGGATGTTGTGGATGCCCTTTGTGTATCATGAGTAGTAAAAGGCTGACTAGTATAAGGGCACAGTATGAAGCCGAACACAGTCCTTAACCATATATGAAATCTCATTAAATGATTGAGGAACTGCAATTGCAACACCTGGAAACAAAGAAAATTGTCTTTGATGCACCTCATGTCTTGGATGTGCACTTTGTGACTTGCTCTGGATGCAAGATGATTAAACATGAAGGCTTCCACATCCAAACAAATGCTTTAGATGTCATTACCTAGTCCCACCAATGTCCTGTTTCTTTGCCATGGTAGTGACAAAGTGAGTTTGGGAGCCAGTGAGTTTGTGACACAAGAAACAGGAATAAAGATAAAAATGGAAAAAAGAGTTGCACTTGACTCATACTCAATAGGTAATATAAATGAGAAATACCCCTATTTTGTAAGCCATTGAGATTTGGGAGTTGTAAACAAAGTAACTTACAGCGCCAGGGGTGTGAACCAACCATTTCACCAATAACAGTAATCTCATTCTTCATGATTATTTTGGAACTATCCATTCAATAGGTTGTTTAACAATATGATCAGGTATTTATTTACTGAAGGGGACATTCTGATAAAGAATTCCCCATACTGTTCCGATGGTAACCTGAGTAGTGTGTGTGGACACTGAATTGCAGATGTGAATCTGGTGATGCAGCTTTAGTATTTTTATGGTAAAAGGACCCACACTTGGCATGGGACTGAAACTATATAAAGTAGAGACAAAATATGGCAAATTAATTATTTAATCCACTGAATAAAATATTCTGTATTTGGAACACCAAATGTTAATCTGTAATTATTACACAAATCTGAGTTGAGTTTTAGTTATTTGCAGTGTAAAATGTTAATAATAATAATAATAATAATAATGAGTTAAAATGATTCTGCTCCTGCTGTTAATGATGTGTACACCGATTCCAAACTATTTGCATTTAATACAGAAACAGGTACAGGTAATGGAATAAAATATTCATTTACTCGTCAATGCATGGCCCTAGAGGAAAGAGGTATCATAGATGTTTCTTATGAATAATTGGCATATTGCTTTTGACAGACCCCTCAAACATCTATTACCTGTTTATAGGCTACTGAAATCCAAATGTACCTTTATCATCACCTGTATCAAAATACATATTGATACAAATCTAGAGATTTGATACAAAGCTAGAGAATGTCTAGAATGTTTTATATTTTTGAAACTGGACCTTATCAATTATAATATAAAGGAACAAGAATATATTTTAAAAGTGTTCCTCCAATCTTTTAAAAATTCCATTTTAATTGAAATCTCTACTATTTTGGGTAAAGCATGATTGCAACAAAATTTCAGATTACCTTTACTGATTTTTAAAAATTATTTATTTATTTAAATTTCTGTGTGTACATAGTAGGTGTATATATTTGTGGGGTACATGAGATGTTTAGATACAGGCATATGAAATAAGCACATCAGGGAAAATAGAATATTCATTCCCTCAAGCATTTATTTTGTTACAAATCATCCAATTATATTTTTTATTTTAAAATATGCAATTAAGTTATTATTGACTATAGTCACCCTATTTGCTGTGAAACAGTGGGTCTTATTCATTCCTTCTATTTTTTTGGTGCCCATTAACAATCCTCGCCTTCCCTGCCACTGCTCACTACCCTTCTTAGCCTCTGGTAACCACCTTCTAATCTCTTTGTCCACGAGTTCAATAGATTTGATTTTTAGATTCCACAAAGAAGTGAAAACATGTCATGTTTGTCCTTCTGTGCCTGGCTTATTTCACTTAACATAATGGTCTCCAGTTCTACCCATGGACACCATTCTTTTTTTTTATGGCTGAATAATACCCCATTGTGTATATGTACCACATTTTCTTTATCCAGTCATCTTAAATGAACACTTAGTTGACTTCTGAATCTTAGCTATTGTAAACACTGCTGCAACAAACATAGGAGTGCAGACATCACTTTGATATCTGCAGTAGGAATGCTGGATCATATGGAAACTCAAGTTTTAGTTTATTGAGGAACTTACAAACTGTTATCCACAGTGGTTGTACTAATTTGCATTCCCACCAACAGTGAACAAGGATTCCCTTTTCTCTGCATCCTTGCTAGCATTTGTTATTGCCTGTCTTTTGGATGAAAACCATTTTAACTGCGGTGAGGTAACATCTCATTGTAGTTTTGATTTGCATTTTTGTGATGATCAGTAATGTTGGGCACCTTTTCATATGCCTGTTTGCCATCTGTATGTCTTCTTTTGGGAAATGTCTCTTCAAATATTTTGCCCATTTTTTTTGTTCAAATTATTAGATTTTATTCTTATAGAGGTGTTTGAGCTACTCATATATATTCTGATTATTAGTTCCTTGTCAGAGGGTTTGCTTGCAAATATTTCTCCCATTTTTGAGTTTTCTCTTCACTTTGTTGATTGTAATCTTTACTCTGCAGAAGCTTTGTAACTTCATGTGATCTTGTTTGTCCATGTTTGCTTTGGTGGCCTGTGCTTGTGGGGCCTGTGCTTCTTGTGCTCGAGGAGCCTTTGCCCAGGCCAGTGTACTGGAGACTTTCCCCCAGAGCTTTCTTGTAGTAGTTTCATAGTTTGATTTCTTAGATTTAAGTCTTTAATTTATTTTGATTTGATTTTTGTGTTTGGCAAGAGATAGAGATATAGTTTCATTCTTCTGTTCGTGAATATTCCAGTTTCCCAGCACCATTTATTGAAGAGGCTCATTTCCCCAGTGTATGTTCTTTGCACCTTTGTCGAAGTTAAGTTTACCATAGGTGTGCAAATTTGTTTCTGAATTCTCTATTCTGCGCCATTGGTCTATGATCCTGTTTTTATACCAGTACCATGCTGTTTAGTTTACTATAGGTCTGCAGTATAATGTAAAGTCATGTAATTCCTCCCTTTTTGTTCTTTTTGCTTAGGATAGCTTTGGTTATTCTGGGTCTTTTGTGGTTCTATATAAATTTTGGGACTGTTTTTTCTATTTCTGTGGAGAATGTCATTGGTAATTTTAATAGGGATTGCATTGCATCTGTAGATTACTTTGGATAGTATGGGCATTTTAATAATACTGACTCTTCCCATCAATGAACATGAAATATTTTTCAATTTTTTGGTTTCCTATTCAAGTTTTTCTTCAGTGTTCTATAGTTTTCATTATAGAGATTTTTCACTTCTTTGGTTAATTCCTGGGTATTTAATTTTATATGTGGCTATTATAAATGGAATTATTTTAAAATTTTATTTATACAGTGTTCACTCATGGCATATAGTAATGCTACTGATTTTTGTATGTCGATATTGGATCCTGCAACTTTGCTAAATTTGTTTATGTTATTATAGTTTTCTTGTGGAGTATTTAGGTTTTTCCAAATATAAGATCATATCATCAGCAAACAAGGATAATTTGACTTATTTTTTTCCAATTCGTGTGTCCACTATGTCTTCCTTTTGTCTGATTGCTCCAGCTAGGACCATGAATACCGTGTTAAATAACAGTGGTGACAGCGGGTATTCGTGTCGTGTTCCAGATCTTACTGGAAAGGTTTTCAGTTTTTCCCCTTTCAGTATGATGTTAGTTGTAGGTCTGTCCTATATGGCTTTTAAAAATGTTTTGTTATGTTAACATAAAGATTCGTTCCTTCTATACCCAGTCTCTTGAGGGTTTTTATCATGAGGAAATAATGAGTTTTATCAAATGCTTTTTTAGCATCAGTTGAAATGATCATATGGTTTTTATCCTTCATTTTGTTGATATGATGTGTCACATTGATTGATTTGCATATGTTGAACTATGCTTGCTTCCCAGGGATAAATCTCACTTGGTTATGATGAATGATCTTTCTAATACGTTGTTGACTTCAGTGTGATGGTATTTTTGTGGAGGATTTTTGCATCAATATTCATCAGAGGTATTAGCCTGTAGTTCTCCTTTGTTTTTTTTTTTTTTTTTTTTTTTTTTTTTTTTTTTTAATATATCTTTGTCAGGTTTTGGTATCGGTGTAATACTGGCCTCATAGAATGAGTTTGGAAGTATTTTCTCCTGTTGTATTTTTTTTTGAACAGTTTGGGTAGGGTTGGTATTAATTTTTTTGTTTTGTTTTTAATGTTTGGTAGCATTCAGCAGTGAAGTGATTGTGTTTTGTGATTTTATTTATAGGTAACCAAATGGGTAATTCTTATTACAGCTTAAATTTTGTTATTTGTTATTGGTCTGTTCAGATTTTTGATTTCTTCCTCACTCAATCTTGGTAGGTTATGTGCATCTAGGAATTTGTCCATGTCTTCTAGAATTTCCAATTTATTTGCATATAGTTGCTCATACTAGTTGCTGATGAGCCTTTGAATTTCTTTAGTATCAGTGGTAATGCATCCTTTTTCATGTCTGATTTTATTTATTTGGATCTTCTCTTTTTTTCTCGTAGCCTGTCTAAAGGTTTCTCAATTTTGTTTAACTTTTATAAAAACCAACTTTTTGTTTCATTGATCTTTTGTATTTTTTATTTCAATTTCATAAAAAATAAAATTTATTTGTTCTTTGGTGATCTGATCTTTATTGTTTCTTTTCATTGATGAATTTTGAGTTTGGTTTGCTCTTGCTTTTCTAGTTCTTTAAGTTACATTGTTAAATTGTTTATTTGAAGTTTTCCTCCTTTCTGATGTAGGTATTTTTAGCTATAAACTGCCCAGTGAGTACTGCTTTTGATATGTTCCATAGGTTTTGATGTTTATTTCTATTATTATTTGTTTTGAGAAAATTTTCAATTTCCTTTTTTATGTCTTCATGGATCCACTGGTCATTTAGGAGCATATTGTTCAGTTTTTATGTATTTACATAGATTCCCATATTCCTCTTGTTATTTATTTCCACTTTTATTCAATCATGATCAGAGATGTTTGATTTTTTTTTTTTGAATGTCTTAAGACTTGTTTTGGGATTTAACATGTAGTCTATCCATGAGAATGATTCATATGCTAAGGAAAAGAACATGTATTCTGTAGCTCTTGGAGGAAATGTTCTGTAAATATAGATCCATTTGAACCCCAGTGCAAATTAAGTCTGAAGTTTCTTTGTTGATTTTCTGTCTGGAATATCTGTCCAGCGCTGACAGTGGGGTCATGACGTTTCCAGAAATTATTATATTGGGTCCTATCTCTCTTAAGCTCTAGTAATATTTCCTTTATGTATCTAGGTGCTCCAACATGTGTTGTGTGAGGGGCCCAGTGGGAAGCAATTGAATCGTGGGGGCAAATCTTTCCCATGCTGTTCTTGTGATAGTGAATAAGTCTCACGAGATCTGATGGTTTTATAAAGAGGAGTTCTCCTGCACGTTTTCCCTCTTTTTGCCTGCTGCCGTCTATGTAAGATGTGACTTGTTCCTCCTTTCCTTCCTCCATGATTGTGAAGGCTTCCCAGCTGTATATAACTGTAAGTTCATTAAACCTCTTCCTTTTGTAAATTTCTTAATCTCAGGTATGTCTTTATCAGCAGTGTGAAAATGGACTAATACATGAATTGACACCTTTATCGTTATATAGTGACCTTCTTTGTCTCTTCATATGGTTTATGTCTTGAAACCTATTTTGTCTGATCTAAGTATAGTGACTCCTGCTCTTTCTTGGTTGCCATTGGCTTGGAATATCTTTTTTCATGCTTTATTTTCAGTCTATGTGTGTCTTTATAGGTGATGTGTGTTTCTTGTAGGCAACAGATCCATGGGTCTTGTTTTCTCATAAATTCAGCCAGTCTATGTCTTTTGAATGGAAAGTTTAGTCCATTTACATTTAATGTTGTTCTTGATAAGTAAGGACATAATTCTGCCATTTTTTGGTTGATTTATAGTTGTTTTGTGGTCTTCTCTTTCTTCTTTCCTTCCTGTCTTCCTCTAATGAAGGCGATTTTCTCTGGTGATATGATTGAGTTCTTGCTTTTTATTTTTTTGTGTATCCTTTATATGTTTTATGGTTTCAGGTTACCATGAGGCTTCCAGACGCTATCGTATAACTCATTATTTTAACCTGATAACAACTTGACACTATTTGCATAAACAAATAGGCAAAAAGAATTCTAATAAAAAGTCTATGCCTTAGCTTCAGACCCCTGCTTTTTAGCTTTTTGTTATTTTTATTTATATCTTACTGTGTTGACTATGCCTTGAAGAATTGTTGTAGTTGCTATTTTTCATTGGTTAATTGTTTAGTTTTTCTGTTTAGGATAAGAATAGTTTGCACACCACAGTTACCGTGTTATAATAGTCTGCAATTTTCTGTGTATTACTATTACCAGTGAATTTTATACCTTCAGGTGATTATTTATTGCTCATAAATGTCCTTTTCATTCTGACTGAAGTATTCCCTTTAGCATTTCTTGTGGCAGAGTCCTGGTATTGATGAAATCCATTAGCTTTTGTTCTTCTGAGAAAGTTTTTATTTCTCCTTCATATTTGATGGATATTTTTGCTGGATATAATATTCTAGTGTAAAAGTATTTTTCCACCTCCAACATTTTAAGTATGTCATGCCCCCTCTCCTGCTATGTAAGGTTTTCACTTAAAAGTATACTTCCAGACATGTCAGAGTTCCCTCGCATGTTCTTTGTTTGTTTTATCTTGCTGATTTTAGTATTATTCTTCTTTTGTTTTAATCCTTGACCTTTGAGAGTTTGATTATTAAATGCTTTCACATAGTCTGCTTTGGGTCAAACCTGATTGGTGTTCTTTAACCTTTGTATTATTGATATCATTCTCTAGGTTTTATAAGTTGTCTGCTATTATTTCTTTGGATAAATGTTCTACCCCTCTTTGTCTACCTCTTCTTTAAGGCCAATAAGTCTTAGAAATATAAAGGCAAATATCCTTTTGAAGCTATTTTCTAGATCCTATTGTCATGGTTCATTGGTTTTTATTCTTTTTTCTTTTGTTGCCTCTGACTATGTGTTTTCAAATTCACTAATTCTTTCTTCTGCTTGATCCATTCTGCTATTAATAACTCTGATGCATTCTTTAGTATCTCAATTGCATTTTTCTGCTCCAGTATTTCTGCTTGATTCTTTTTAATGATTCAATCTCTTATTTAAATTTATCTGATAGAATTCTGAATTCTTTCTCTGGATTATCTTTCATTTCTCAGAGTTTCCTCAACAGAGCTATTTTGAATTCTCTATCTGAAGAGTCACATATATCTGTTTATTGAGGATTGTTCCCTGCTGCCTTACAGTGTTTATTTTGTGAAGTGATATTTTCCTGGATGATGATGATGTGATAGATGTTCTTCAGTGTCAGGGCAATGAATGGTTAGGTATTTACTGTAGTCTTCACTGTCTGGGCTTATTTGTTGCCATCCTTCTTGGGAAGGCTTTTCAGATATTTGAAAGCCCTTAGGTGTTATAATCTAAGCTGTAGCTACTTTAGGGGGCACTGCAAGTCCAGCAGTGCTGTGGTTCTTATGGACTCATAAGTGTGCTACCTTGATGGTCTTGGACAAGGTTTGAGAGAATTCTTTGGATTTCCAAGCAGAATCTCTTGTTCCCTTCCCTTACTTTGTCTCAAACATACAGGACTCTCTCTCTGTCTGTGTGTGTTTGTGTGTGTGTGTGTATATATATACATGTATATATATGTGTGTGTGTATATATACAGATATATATATATACACACACACAGAGATATATATATATCTGTTCTGAGACACCTAAAGCTGGGGGTGGAATGACACAATTACCCTTGTGGCCACCACCACTCTTACCATACTGGGTCAGACCTGAAGACAGCACAGCACTGTGTCTTCCCAAAACCTGCCCTAACCTGGTTACTGCTTATGTTCACTCAAGGCCCTGTGATTCTACAATCAGCAGATGGCAAAGCGAGCAAGACGTGTGTCCTTCCCTTCAGGGTGAGATCCCCTAAGCCCCGATTGGTCCAGTAGTGCCATCTGGGAGTCAGGGACTAGAGCCAAAATCCTTGGAAGTCTACCTGGTGTTCTATTGTATTACGGCTGAGCTGGCACTAAAACCACATGATGGCATACTTCCCAATCTTTGCCCCTGTTTCCAAAGGAGGAGGAGCCTCACCCCATAGCCACCACCACCTCAGGCCACGAAGAGTACTGCCAGACTCCCACCAATGTTGTCTTAAGGCCCATGGTCTCTTAAGTCAGCATGTGGTGAATTTTGCTTGGCCTGGGACTCATCCTTGAGGGCTGTGGGCTCCCCTCTGGACTAGGGCAGGTCCAGAAATTCTGTTCAAGAGTCTAGTCCTAGAACTGGAGACACCAAGATCCCACTTGGTGCTCTAACCCCTGTGGGTGTGCTGGTACCTAAGGTACATGACAAAGTCCCCTTTATTTTCCCTCAGCTTTTCTCTAGCAAAAGGAGTTTTTGCCCCATAGCCACCACAGCTGGTTATGTGCTGAGTCTCACCTGAATGCAGCATGTCTCAGAGATTCACCCAAGGACCGCTGTATTAGTCAGGGTTTTCTAGAGGTACAGGACTAATAGGATAGATGTATTTATGAAGGGGAGTTTATTAAGGAGTATTGACTCACATGATCACAAGGTTAAGTCCAGCAATAGGCCATCTGCAAGCTGAGGAGCAAGGAAACCAGTCTGAGTCTCAAAACCTCAAAAGT
The DNA here is from genome assembly GCF_043159975.1 of Macaca nemestrina. Taxonomy (NCBI): domain Eukaryota; kingdom Metazoa; phylum Chordata; class Mammalia; order Primates; family Cercopithecidae; genus Macaca; species Macaca nemestrina. The sequence goes on along the minus strand of NC_092125.1, from coordinate 1,172,174 downwards.
GGGGAAGCCAACAGTGCAGTCTTCAGTCTGTGGCCAAAGGCCCAAGATTCCCAGGCAAACCACTGGTGTTGGTCCAAGAGTCCAAGAACTAAGTAATTTACAGTTCAATATTCGAAGGCAGGAAGCATCCAGCATGGGAGAAAGATGGAGTCCAGAAGACTTAGGCCAGTCTAGTCTTTCCATGTTCCTTGGCCTGCTTTAATCCTAGCCATGGTGGCAGCTGATTAGATGATGCCCACCCAGATTAAGGCTGGGTCTGCCTCTCCCAATCCACTGACTCAAATGTTAATCTCCTTTGGCAACACCCTCACAGACACACCCAGGAAGAATACTTTGCATACTTCAATCCAATCAAGGTGACACTCAGTGTTAACCATCACACCCTCGATGTAGTATCTGCTAGGTGCTGCTCGTTATTCAGGGCCGAGGGGCTCTTTAGTTTGCAGATGATGAATGTAGCCAGAACTGGGTCCTTTCCTTCAAGGCAAAGGGTCCCCTTCTGACCCAGGGTGTGTCTAGAAGTGTCATCTGGGAGCTAGGGCTTGGAATGGAGGCCTCATAAATCTGACCTGTCCCCTATTCTGCTGTGGCTTGGCTGGTATTCTAGACGCAAGACAAAAGCTCCCTACTCTTCCCTCTCCTCTCCTCAAGCGGAAGGAAGCGGTTTCTTTTGGAGCTTAGAGCTGAGCAGCCTGGGGTTAGGGGAGTGATGCCAGCACTCCCTTGGCCACCCCGTCTGGTGTCTCAGTACATGACATGCCCCTCAGTCCACTGTCTTTGGGCCTAGTTCAGCTGTAGGACTCACCTACGAGTTGCTGTCCTTATGGCTTAGATGGCCTTTCAAGTTTGCTTGGAGACACAGAGTGCTGTAGTCCTTGGTGGGGAGGTTGCAGGCCCTCAAATTTAGAGCACTGTGATTGGTTCCCCTCTGGCTAGGGCTGCTTTAAATGCTCCCTTTGTGGGCAGGTGTCAGTTGAGTTTGGTCCAGTTTTCCTTTTTGCTCTAACAGGACAGCAGTGAGTTCATTGCCTCACAATTGCTGTGTTCTCCCTCCCTTGGCACCCAGAGATGATCTCCGCATCATGCCACGTTGATGGCGGGTGGGGTGGGCTGATGTTCATGATTCAGGGCTGTTTTTAATCCCTTTAGTCCTTCTTTCAGTGATATGAAACCAGGTACTGTGAGTGCTCACCTGATTTTTCATTCTTAGAAAGGTGGTGGTTTGTTTGTAGAGAGTTGTTGACTTGGTGTCCTTGCAGGGGAATGGTTGTTGGAGCTTTCTATTTCATCATCTTGCTCAGCCCTCCCTCTATGGAATTTTTTTATTTTATTTTATTTTTTATTTTTTTATTTTTTTTTATGACGGGGTTTCACTGTGTTGCCCAGGCTGGTGTTGAACTTCTGTACCCAAGTGGTCCTCCTTCCTCAGCTGAGTAGCTGGGATTACAGGCCCACTCCATTTTACCTAGCTTTACTGATGTTTATCATTATCTATGTAGCAATCCAGCTAAGGAATTTTTGATAACTTTTGTTTGCAATTTTAATCAACCTAATTGCATTATACAATTATATATTAGACAGATGTTAAGGCTGCTTAGTCCCACTTCATTTCTCACAAAATAATTCATTTGATATCTAAAGATTTTGCAAATAACTGTGTGGATCTCTTTAAACATATTCCATTATATCATGGTTTACACAAGTCATGTTAAACCCCTGTAATTCTTTATCTTGGGAAGTAAGCATGGTAAGGGAATTAGAAGAATTCCACAGCAGTGTCCAATTAGGCATTTTTCTCACCTGAAACCTTTGTTTATAGTGGAAATCCTACTTGAGAGGATTCCAAATGATGCAATTACCATGGGAAAATAAAATCCCAATGTTTATAAATTCCTGGATTTAAAGTACTTTGTTTTGTATTTTTTTCTAGTGCATATGTAAGTGCTTAAACATAGAAGATATTTCTTATTTAAGGACATATTTTCTTATTTTAAACATTCTATTTATGTTTTGGCTCCCAGTGAAGGGAGATGAAATTGTATTTGATAAGTTCCTAGTCTTTTTGCACAAAAAATTAATCACTAGGCGGGTAAGTAGCTATAAAACATGAATGATTCTGAACTCATAATTTCAAATGGATATGTTAAGAACATCTCAATACCTAAACTTCTATAGAATATCTGAATGATTAAATTTCAGTTTAAATCTAAATTTCATATCTAAATCTTAAAGATTTAAAGAATCTCTGCTACTTTTAAGATCTTACATATCATGATGATTCTGTTACTTGGACAGATTATCTTTCTAACCTGGCTGTATCTACAAAGGGCTATGGAAATAATCATTTTTATTGAATTTAATTGCATTAATATCAATCAAAGATAAAATTCAACTTTATTTCTATTTTTTACTTAATTTTTTCAGCATCTTACATTTTCATTAAACATGGGCAATTTCCTCCAAATAATGGTAAGGTAATAGAACCTTATCACCTTAAGATAGATATGGTGGCTATGAAAGACAAATCATGACTGTGGCTAATTGTTATCTAGAAATTCTTATAAAACAAGGAGTTATCAAAAGTTGCCTAAATGCCAAATTATTGTCGAATTAAATATACATTCTTCTATTTTAAACTTCTTTGTGAAAGCAGTCTATTATAGGTTCCTTCTATTAACATATTTTACATTTTGATTGATTATCTATGTCCTACTTTTGAAACCCAATCTTTTTGAAATCCTCACCTTTATTTTATGGTATCTCTATTTTAATTTTTAAATATTAACACTAAAATACTAGCACCTATATTCATAATCTATTAATGTGCTAAAAAGTAAAATATATAGCAGAGGTATCAATAAATAAATGACATTTTAAACTTTTGTCATTATCTTTTTCATACTATGTCAGGCAGGAAGCTTAGGGATCATCTACATTTTAAGTTAATGAATATTTATTTGCTTACCAAAAAGAAAATTACTAGAAAATAGAAACTTTGAAATTAAATCTAGCACTTTTGAAGACACAATGGAATGCAAAGAGGAAGAGAAGGAGGAAAGAAGAAAAATGAAGAGAGGGAAGTGGAGGAGGGGAGGGGAAAAGAGAGAAAGAAAGAGAAAGAATAGGATGGAAGGAGATAAATAGTGTGAGCAAACTGCTCAGAAATTTAGAATGCATAGTGAAGACAATAGAAATCATGTAAATGTTTCTTAGCATTAACTCTGGTCCACCCATTTTCTTAAAGAAATGTCATATGTAAATACGTTTTTCTTTCAAGGTGAGGATTGTAATTTGAATTTTTGAGAGAGCAAAGCAAAAGTCGCAGAATATAAGCAGACCTATAATCATGAGCCTGTAACTGGCAGAGTGAGATTACAAATAAAAATATGTCTAACAGAAAACCCTGCTTTCTGATAATGCTGTCTGTAGTACGTTTATACTGGCTACCAGTTTATGATTATAATGTAAGTATTTCTGAACAGTACAGAACAATTAGCTGGTTCCTGCGGTTTATTAGTGGCATAGAAAGAGAAGAAAGTGATGGAAAATTTAAAATACTGGCAAAATCTACAAAAGCTCCGAAAATTAGAGAAAATCATATAAAAAGAGCAGTCTTTGGTACCGGGAATTAACAAGTGTGTTAAAAGGAAAAATAACTTGTCTTCCACTCAGCCACCTATGTGCAAAGAATAACCATCCACCCTTGACAATCCACAATAGTGGCATCATAATGGCTCTTTTGAGGCAAAGGTTTAGTCTCTAGCACTGGCAAAATGGATGGAAACATGTGGTTCAATTGCTTTCAAAGCCATTTAATTTCCGTAGTTAGATCTGGAACTAATCAATTTTCCTGATTTATTACAAGAAATAGTTTATGTTTTAATCACATTGTTTGATCAATTTATAATCTAACAAGTATATATTGCTTTTTAACATATTTAACAAGTGTATATTGTTATATATACTTGTTAAACAATTTAACAAGTATATATTGACCTTTAACATATTTCATGAATGAAAAATATTTGGGATAGATGGCTTATAATCTCAATTTTGCAAGTGATAAATTAAGCTAAATGATAGCTTAGAGTGTGTTCAGCACTTCATTCAAAACATGCAGCCATTAAATGTGGAAAACAAAACCTGGGTACTGAATCTTGACTCCACTAAATCTCATTCTCCATCCATAAAGGTACTACTACCAACATATTTAATAATGTCTGATCTCTATGAGTGAATAAATAGAAACATGATAAAAATTTACTGCTTCAAGCAGTGTATACTAGTTATAGGAATAAGAACTTGAATGATAAATAAGGCTTTACCCGCAGGTATAAATTGTAATGGGGCAGTATACATGTTAAGGGGCATAGTAATGACCACGTTGCTATAAAATACAAAAGATGGCATTACAGGGACTGGAGTGGTTGTCATGGCATAAGGTAGTTGTGGGATTGGAATTTTTGCTTAGTTTTGGGAGGATTTTCATAGATTTTTGGGGGAATATATTAAAGTAGGAAAAAGTGAGGGATCCAGATGGGAAGGCATTGTGAGAATAGGTATATTTAGGTGAAAATTCAGACATTTATCTTACAGCATGAGATTTTTAACAAAGTATTCACATGAAAATAGTATTTGCACCGCAGGTGCTATTGTTTGTTTTAATTCCAGTTAATCAAGAATTGCCACACATGCTAAGGATAAAGCTGTTGGATGTCATGAACTAAGGAGCATGTTGCTATTTTATTTTAGTGTCCACATACTCAGCTGTTTAGATTAATGTAGTTAAACCCTGCTACTATTGTTTTTATTTTTCCATTTTCTTTTTGTAATATTTATAATGAGAATGAATATCTATTGATTTACTCTACTGTCTAACGGTGTGTTTCTCTGTATTGATTATCCAAAGTATTATGTTAAATGTTTAAATGCAAGTACACTTAGTTTGTGGAACACATTATTCTTGAAACTTTAACGTGAAAATATATTCGTAACTTAGCATTCACTAGTAACCACCATCCTGATCATTTTATAAACCATCAGAACATCATTTTATTATATGACCTTTATGATGTATAGATTACTGGAAAAGAGCTGATGGTATTAAATCACAAAATATTTGAAAAGAAACCTAGGAATCAGTAATTTGACTAACTGTACTAAATAGTAGGTTGGCTTAATAAGAAAAAAATTCTTTAACGCTTTAATACGACTTTTTGATTCCCCATACTTTTCAAGAGAAGGATCGAGACCATTTCTTGAAAGAATGTTTTTCTCATGCTGAAGAACTCATCAAGTGATAGAGGACATAGGTGGTTGCATATTTGAACAAAGCCTTTCCTGTTTTGAGATGAAGGTGCACATCAGTATGTGGGACAGTAGCAGGAGAGAATTTCTGGAGAAAACACTGCGACCCAGGGCATCGTCATCATCAGGAGTCAATAATCACATGGATATTCTCCATTTCCCCATTCTTGAAAGTTGGGGGAAGGCCCAAAGAATGGATGCTAATAATATTTGTGGGGAAATTATATGTAAAATGTTTGCTATATATTGAAAATTGTAGGTATATAAAGCAAGAAAAATAGCTAAAAATACAAAATCAATTTAGAATTAGCTTCTACTAATCAACACAAAGCCCATTCACACATGTGTCTATAGTAATGTGTCCGTGATCAGTTCTTATCATTTAAACAGACTTGCTTCCAGAGCTTTGCTGTGTTTTAGAGATAAAAGTTCTGAAGTCAATGGGAACGTGCAGAGATGGAGCAAGAAATTCAGTCTAATTAGTTCTCTTTCACTGGGAAGTCATCACTAAAAGTGCTGGTAAACCGCTAATGAAGTGACCTTTCTTTTCAACCTGTTTTACACAGAAGGGCCTGTATCCAGCGTATATTTAGAAGTTGGAAAAATTTGTCTGACTATTTTACATCGTGTAACATTAAATCAAACAAGAGAAATATCATTTGATGAATTTAAGTCTAATGAAGTCACCGTTTTTTCAGAGATTTTCATATATGATGGACTGTGTTGTTAATGGGCTAACTTCCAAATAGCTCAGTCTGAATTGTTCAATGGTTTTATATTTACATGCTTTTAAAATTTTACCTCTGAAGATTCCAGTGATGACAAGTTTGGAGAACCGCACCGTCACTGAATTCATTCTCCTGGGTCTGCTGCAATACACCCCAACTCACTTCTGTCTCTTTGCACTTATCACCACGATGCTTCTTGCCACACTGGCTGGAAACAGCCTCCTGATCCTGCTCATCCTGGCTGATCCTCATCTTCACACCCCGATGTATTTTTTCCTTTGGCAGCTGTCTCTCATTGACATCCTGTTCACACTTGCCATTGTCCCTAAGACGGTGTCTGACTACCTTCTGCACAACACCATCATCTCTGTTCCTGGCTGTGGGACCCAAATTTTCCTGGGATTGGCTCTAGGTGGAACTGAGTGTACCTCCTGGGCCTCATGTCCTATGACCGATATGTTGCCGTCTGCAAGCCTCTACACTACCCACTCCTCATGAACTGGTCCCTCTGCAGGCAGATGGCTGTTGGCTCATGGATGAGTGGTGCTTTCAATGCCACACTACATACTGTCTACACCTTAAGATTCCCCTTCTGTGGACCCAGAGAAATCCATCATTTCTACTGTGAACTTCCCAGTGTCTTGCATCTCTCCTGTGAAGACACCCTGACTTATGAGACAGGGGTGTTGGTCAGTACCACCATTCTGCTTCTTATTCCATTCCTGGTTATCCTGTCCTCCTACACACTTATCCTGGTCACCATTATCCAAATGACTTCTGCTGAGGGCCAGAAGAAAGCATTCTCCACCTGCTCATCTCATTTGACAGTGGTCAGCTTATATTATGGTGCCATCATTTTTATGTATATGAGGCCAATCTCTTCCCATGCTTCAGGCCAAGATAAAGTGGTGTCTGTCTTCTACACCATTGTGACACCCATGCTCAACCCCGTGATCTACAGTCTTCGAAATAAGGATGTAATGGGGGCCCTGGGAAAAATCCTGTGGAAGTGTTAATACGTTCTGAAGTGTGACTGTAAAGATTCAAGAGTGTTGTCAGGCGGGGTCTAAAATGTCTTACTTTCCTTTAGAATGTTTTTGTTACTGCCCTTCACAGGCCAAATAAAGGTTCTCAATCACTCTTTCATCACAGACACTTTTTGTCCTCTTAAGATAAAATAAGGACTGTGGTTTGCATCTTCAAAGCTTAGTTTTTTAATGTGGAAAACCAAATGTTTATTTTCAAATAAGAATACACTTTTGAGTGTCTTGGAATGAACAGTTCTATGAACTTTTAGTTTGAGATAATTTTCTTTGCCAGGGAGTTGAAACATTTTCTATTTCAAAACTTTGACACACGTTCCACATTACCATTAATTCAATTATGGGGGATGTGTAGACAGTAAGAGCAAAGAGTTATGACCTGGAATAAATATTGTATTAGCATGCATTTTCAAAATGACACATATTTTAGGGAATAATGCTCACTTTTGTTAATAGACATTTTTTTATCAGAAATTTCCAGAAAAATGAGAAAAAGATATAATACCTTATACTAAAATTTTTAAAGATACCACTCAAATTGTGCAAAAGATTAAATATTTCAGCCAAATCCATAATGTATATATTATATAAACATTAAAAATAAGAGAAGCAAGAGCAAACACATTCGAAAGCTAGCAGAAGGCAAGAAATAACTAAGATCAGAGCAGAACTGAAGGAGATAGAGACACAAAAAACTCTCCAAAAAATCAATGAATCCAGGAGTTGGTTTTTTGAAAAGATCAACAAAATTGACAGACCGCTAGCAAGACTAATAAAGAAGAAAAGAGAGAAGAATCAAATCGACGCAATTAAAAATGATAAAGGGGATATCACCACCGACCCCACAGAAATACAAACTACCATCAGAGAATACTATAAACACCTCTACGCAAATAAACTGGAAAATCTAGAAGAAATGGATAATTTCCTGGACGCTTACACTCTTCCAAGACTAAACCAGGAAGAAGTTGAATCCCTGAATAGACCAATAGCAGGCTCTGAAATTGAGGCAATAATTAATAGCCTACCAACCAAAAAAAGTCCAGGACCAGATGGATTCACAGCTGAATTCTACCAGAGGTACAAGGAGGAGTTGGTACCATTCCTTCTGAAACTATTCCAATCAATAGAAAAAGAGGGAATCCTCCCTAACTCATTTTATGAGGCCAACATCATCCTGATACCAAAGCCTGGCAGAGACACAACAAAAAAAGAGAATTTTAGACCAATATCCCTGATGAACATCGATGCAAAAATCCTCAATAAAATACTGGCAAACCGGATTCAGCAACACATCAAAAAGCTTATCCACCATGATCAAGTGGGCTTCATCCCTGGGATGCAAGGCTGGTTCAACATTCGCAAATCAATAAACATAATCCAGCATATCAACAGAACCAAAGACAAGAACCACATGATTATCTCAATAGATGCAGAAAAGGCTTTTGACAAAATTCAACAGCCCTTCATGCTAAAAACGCTCAATAAATTCGGTATTGATGGAACGTACCTCAAAATAATAAGAGCTATTTATGACAAACCCACAGCCAATATCATACTGAATGGGCAAAAACTGGAAAAATTCCCTTTGAAAACTGGCACAAGACAGGGATGCCCTCTCTCACCACTCCTATTCAACATAGTGTTGGAAGTTCTGGCTAGGGCAATTAGGCAAGAGAAAGAAATCAAGGGTATTCAGTTAGGAAAAGAGGAAGTCAAATTGTCCCTGTTTGCAGATGACATGATTGTATATTTAGAAAACCCCATTGTCTCAGCCCAAAATCTCCTTAAGCTGATAAGCAACTTCAGCAAAGTCTCAGGATACAAAATTAATGTGCAAAAATCACAAGCATTCTTATACACCAGTAACAGACAAACAGAGAGCCAAATCAGGAATGAACTTCCATTGACAATTGCTTCAAAGAGAATCAAATACCTAGGAATCCAACTTACAAGGGATGTAAAGGACCTCTTCAAGGAGAACTACAAACCACTGCTCAGTGAAATAAAAGAGGACACAAACAAATGGAAGAACATACCATGCTCATGGATAGGAAGAATCAATATCGTGAAAATGGCCATACTGCCCAAGGTAATTTATAGATTCAATGCCATCCCCATCAAGCTACCAATGAGTTTCTTCACAGAATTGGAAAAAACTGCTTTAAAGTTCATATGGAACCAAAAAAGAGCCCGCATCTCCAAGACAATCCTAAGTCAAAAGAACAAAGCTGGAGGCATCACGCTACCTGACTTCAAACTATACTACAAGGCTACAGTAACCAAAACAGCATGGTACTGGTACCAAACCAGAGATATAGACCAATGGAACAGAACAGAGTCCTCAGAAATAATACCACACATCTACAGCCATCTGATCTTTGACAAACCTGAGAGAAACAAGAAATGGGGAAAGGATTCCCTATTTAATAAATGGTGCTGGGAAAATTGGCTAGCCATAAGTAGAAAGCTGAAACTGGATCCTTTCCTTACTCCTTATATGAAAATTAATTCAAGATGGATTAGAGACTTAAATGTTAGACCTAATACCATAAAAATCCTAGAGGAAAACCTAGGTAGTACCATTCAGGACATAGGCATGGGCAAGGACTTCATGTCTAAAACACCAAAAGCAACGGCAGCAAAAGCCAAAATTGACAAATGGGATCTCATTAAACTAAAGAGCTTCTGCACAGCAAAAGAAACTACCATCAGAGTGAACAGGCAACCTACAGAATGGGAGAAAATTTTTGCAATCTACTCATCTGACAAAGGGCTAATATCCAGAACCTACAAAGAACTCAAACAAATTTACAAGAAAAAAACAAACCACCCCATCAAAAAGTGGGCAAAGGATATGAACAGACATTTCTCAAAAGAAGACATTCATACAGCCAACAGACACATGAAAAAATGCTCATCATCACTGGCCATCAGGGAAATGCAAATCAAAACCACAATGAGATACCATCTCACACCAGTTAGAATGGCGATCATTCAAAAGTCAGGAAACAACAGGTGCTGGAGAGGATGTGGAGAAATAGGAGCACTTTTACACTGTTGGTGGGATTGTAAACTAGTTCAACCATTATGGAAAACAGTATGGCGATTCCTCAAGGATCTAGAACTAGATGTACCATATGACCCAGCCATCCCATTACTGGGTATATGCCCAAAGGATTATAAATTATGCTGCTATAAAGACACATGCATACGTATGTTTATTGCAGCACTATTCACAATAGCAAAGACTTGGAATCAACCCAAATGTCCATCAGTGACAGATTGGATTAAGAAAATGTGGCACATATACACCATGGAATACTATGCAGCCATAAAAAAGGATGAGTTTGTGTCCTTTGTAGAGACATGGATGTAGCTGGAAACCATCATTCTTAGCAAACTATCACAAGAACAGAAAACCAAACACCGCATGTTCTCACTCATAGGTGGGAACTGAACAATGAGATCACTTGGACTCAGAAAGGGGAACATCACACACCGGGGCCTATCATGGGGAGGGGGGCGGGGGAGGGATTGCACTGGGAGTTATACCTGATGTAAATGACGAGTTGATGGGTGCAGCACACCAACATGGCACAAGTATACATATGTAACAAACCTGCACGTTATGCACATGTACCCTAGAACTTAAAGTATAATAATAATAAATAAATTAAAAAAAAAAAAGAAAAAAAAATAAAAATAAAAAAATAAAAAAATCAGTTAGATATGTGTATCTGTCTGTTACATAGGTATGTGTGTGTACGTGTCTTTAATTCATCCCATTTAATTTTATTAGATGTGTTAGGCAGATTAATAAAAACTAGCAAATTGAATACTATTTGTAGGCACATTGTAACTATGCACTTGCTCAATATTAGTTTACACAATATAGAAATATAGAACACATCAAGAGAATGATACTTTTAGAAGTCCAAATAAATAGCATTGCACTCTTTTCCCAATCAACTGATGATGACCAAATCCGTGAAAATATCTGGAGTTTCCCCAGACCTCTCCCCACGCTGGCCTTAGGCTGTCTGGGACTATTTTTGACTCTCCCTCTATTGCCCTAGTCTCAGGGAGCTTTGCCAGGTGAACACAAACAAAACAACACATATAGGAGTTCACCTCCACATAGAGAAGCCTAGAGCCATGGGTGCAGGTGTGTCTCCACCAACATGCCTGAAATATCCAGTGCAGTATTGAGGGGTAAGTGTGCGCTTTTCTACAGAAAGTCCTCTTGCAAACTTGCTGACTGGGGCGTGTGACACTGCCCAGAGATTAGCAAGCCGATAAGATATTGAATCTAACTTTGTTTTTAGGAAGAAACATGCAAATGCTTTAGTAGAACTTTAATTACAGTTAATAAAGTATTGCCTTTTAGCAAGTACTGGAATAAGTGACTGATGGTTTCCACATCTCATTGATTCACTCCACTGGTGTTTAATATGCACTAAATTGTCACATACCGTTCTTTAAAAATAAGGAGCGAGATGGCCATTTGTGAACCTTTTTAAACAAAAATATTTCTTTGTGCCTAAAACATACCTTGCCTTCAAATCTAAGAAGTTTTGTGATAAAAAATCATCTGTATTTGAAGTGGTTGATGTGAGGCATAAAATGAAATTCTTACCTGAAATATGAGGAATAAGACGGAATCTGCCCTTAATAGTCCCACATTCGTGAAATACAGACATATTCAACTTGACAGTGGGTGATGAATGCTAAAATAACGTAGAACCACAAATGGTAGAAGAGTTTATTAGGCCCAATCAAGGAAATTTATGTATCAAAGTGTATTCAAGAAGAGACTTAAAAGACAGATAGGGTTTAATGCGTTGCACTACGCAGGAAAGGGAATTCCAGGACTAGAGGTAAAGGAGATTTTTTACATGGTATAACATGTGAGGAGCCAGCTACAGAATCTCTGAATAGAGGAGCAGGTAGCAGCAAATTGGAGAATGTTCACAACTTGGTGTTATTCAAATGGAGTTTCTGCTCTAAGACCTGGAGATGTTTCCATATAGGTGAATTGTATAGTCATGGACATTTTACTTCCATTTTAAATTACTCATCTGACAGTGTGGCTGTCAGTCTGGAAGGAAATGATGCTGTACTTTAGGTGGTCAATTTGAAGATATGTAGAATTTCAAATTAGATTAGAAGAGGGGTGATGGGACTGACTCTGCTTGATTTACTGCAGTGTTCAGCAGAATGCCTGCAGGAGAAGCACAGACAACAGTCTGGGTGTATTTTGTTTGTTTTCCAAACTAATGCACAGACATGATCTCTGAACCAGTGGAGAGGTGAGGGTCAGGATGAGACCTGTGGGAACAGGTTTGTGCAGGGTTTACCTGTGTGAGAACTGAAGTCACCTGGGTTGCTCAGAAGATCCGGAGAACAAAGATAGCACTGAGAGTCAAGTCCTCAAAAAAGATGACAGTGTGTTTTTTTCCTGTGTATGGTTTTGCCCATGAGAAGAAAGTTGTTGCGTGATGCCCGAGGCTTTATCTTCTTGCTCTTACTTGCTGTTTTGCCTTGTGCACTCACTAAACCTTCAGTGAAACAGGCAAAAGGATATTTACACTGAGAACCTCACAGTGCTCTTGTGAGAACCAAATGGCAACTTGTGACAAAAAATTAAAGAAAACTTTACCACTTTCTAATTTTATTAGATGAAGACAGGGCATGTAAACATGATGAAGACCAAAAAAGGAGAAAATAAAACATAGTATTAATTAAGAGTTTCTCAACATCTGCAAAATGGACATTTTTGACATTGATATTTCTTTGTTCTGTGGATATTTTCCTGTGCACTGTAGAATATTTGGCAGCATCCCTGTCTCTTACCCAGTAAATGCAGATAGCAACCCCCAGTTGTGAAAATCCAAAATATCTGTGGATATTGCCAAATGTCCATAGGGGAGGGCAAATTCACCTGCACATCCTCCTAGATAGGGACACTTTTTTGAAAACTACACATGATTTGAACTTCATTTAGAGGTCATGAGTCATGAAATACTATTATTTAGCTGAGAATGAAGTGGTGAAGGCTCCTCTCCACCAATTTTTAGAGGTTGGATGTGGAATACTACGTTGCTTCAGGGAAACATTGAGAACATAGCAAAACCAGGAGAACTTAGGAAGCATGACTCTATGGAGAAGATGCTGAATTGTGTAAGCTTTAAGTCCTAAAACAATTGTATTGCATGCACCATAAAATAACTTCCAAATACAATTGCACCATCTACTATCTAGCGTAAATAAAGAATTCATGTTTATGAAATCTAGAAAACGGAACTCTTATGCATTGCTGGTGGTAAATTAGTGCAGCCATTATGATAAACACTATGGAACTTCCTCAAAAACCTAGGAACAGACCTACCATACAATCCAGTAATCCACTTCTGAGTATATATACAAAGAACCTGAAACCAGTATGTCCTAGGGATTTCCGCACTCCCATGTTCATTGCTGCATTATTCACAACAGCCAAGATAGGGAAACAACCATCAATAGACAAATGGATAAAGAAGTGACAAAATGGAATACTAATACTAATATCACAAAGCTTTAAAAAGGGTGGGAGGTGGAAATCCTGTCATTTGCAACAACATATGAATCTGGAGGACATTGTGCCAAGTGAAATCAGCCAGACACAGGAACACAAATTCCACATGATCTCACTTACACGTGGAATCTAATAAAGTTTAACCTAGAGAAGTAGAAAGTAGAATGATGGCTACGAGTCTGGGATTATAGAAAGGGAGAAAACGGGGAGTTGTTGATCAAAGGTACAAAGTTTCAGGTAGACAGAAGGAATAGTTTTTGAGATTTTTGCATACCTAGGTGACTATTGACAATGATTATTGTATTTTTAAAAATAACTAAGAGAATACATTTCAGATGATTAACCTTAAAAAGGATGGATAAATCAAGAATAGATATGTTAATTAGCTTTATTTAATCACATCACATTGTATGCATATAGCAAAACGTCACATTGCATCCCATAAATGTATACAACTACATTTGTAAATCAAAAATAATATTAACAATAAATTTTGAAAATAATGAAATAAATGAATTTATGTTTAAATAGCTACTTTAAAGACTTTTCTAATGGCCATTAGACTTTTCTAATGCTCATGAAGTGAAGAATAAGAGTATGTTATTATGGTATAATCTCCAGGTACAGGGAAACCCCTTAAAATTTGTGAATGTCAGTTCTTCACTTATCAAGTGTAGATGGTGATACCAACCTCAGGAACTTGTCAGGTTGGCACCCTTCCTGATGCCTGTCTGGGATGCTGGTGGAATTGGTCTGTCAAAGTTTATACCTGAATCCTGCCTCCCCTATATGAAAATGACCCAGGAGCAATGCTTGCTTTCTCTCTCATTAAGTAACAATAAACAAATAGTTTTCTGTTATAATTTTTCCTGTTTGTAGTAAAATTAATGCTGATACTTTATGTTTACAGAGGACTGAAAGTATTGCAGGGGGAAGCTTTGGTAAATGGACTATACATAAGTTAATTGTTATTTCAGTGGTGAGAAACAGAAAAAATAGTAGTAAAATAATTTAATACTAGTTTGTTTTCTCATGTAAAAAAATGGCTTTTCTTTATCCGTTTCTTCTAGATTTTCTAGCTTATGTGCATAGAGCTATTTACAGTATTATTTTTTGTTTTTGTTTTTGTTTTGAGATGCAGTCTCACTCTGTCTCCCAGCCCATGCTAGAGTGCAGTGGCATGATCTCAGCTCACTGCAACCTCTACCTCCTGTTAATTTTCTGTCTCCATGATCTGCCTAATATTGTCAGTGGGGTGTTAAAGTCTCCCACTGTTACTGTCTGGGAGTCTACATCTCTTTGAAGGTCTCTAAGTACTTGCTTTATAAATCTTCGTGCCTATTTGTTGCATAGATATTTAGGATAGTTAGCTCTTCTTGTTAATTGAATCTTTTACCATTATGTAATGCCCTTCTTTGTCTTTGTTGATTTAAAGTATGTTTGGTCAGAAACTCGGATTTCAACCCTTGCTTTTTTTTTTCTGTTTTTCATTTGCTTGGTTAATTTTCCTCCATTCCTTTATTTTGAGCCTAAGAGTGTCTTTGCGTGTGGAAGGGGTCTCTGGAAGACAGCATACTGATGGGTCTTGGCTCTTTATCTGGCTTGCCATATTATGTCTTTTAATTGGAGCATTTAGCTCATTTACATTTAAGGATAGTATTGTTATGTGTGAAATTGGTCCTGTCATCGTGACACTAGCTAGTTACTTTGTAGACTTGTTTATGTGGTTGCTCTGTAGTGTCACTGGTTTGTGTACTTCAGTGTGTTTTTGTAGAGGCTGTAACATTTTTTTCCTTTCCATTATTTAGTGTTTTCTTTGGGAGCTCTTGCAATTCAGGTCTGGTGGTAAAGAATTTGCTCAGCATTTGCTTGTCTGAAAATGATCTTATTGCTCCTTCGCTTATGAAACTTAGTTTGGAAGGATATAAAATTCTGGGCTGGAAATTCTTTAAGAATGTTGATCATTGGCTCCCAATCTCTTCTGGCTTGTAGCGTTTCCACTGAGACTTCCAGTGTTAGTCTAATGGGTTTCTTTTTGTAGGTGACCTGCCCTTTCTCTCTGGCTGCATTTAACATTTTTTTCTTTTATTTTGACCTTGTAGAATCTGAAGATTATGTGTCTTGGGGATGTTCTTTTTTTTTTTTCTTTCTTTTTTTTTTATACTTTAAGTTCTAGGGTACCTGTGCACAACGTGCAGGTGCCATGTTGGTGTGCTGCACCCATCAACTTGTCAGCACCCATCAACTCGTCATTTACATCAGTTATAACTCCAAATGCCATCCCTCCCCTCTCCCCACTCCCCGTAATAGGCCCCAGTGTGTGATGTTCCCCTTCCCATGTCCAAGTGATTTTGGGGATGTTCTTCTTGTGGAGTATCATACTGCAGTTCTCTGCATTTCTTGAATTTGAATGTTAGCCTGTCTTGAGAGGTTGGGGAATTTCTTCTGCATAATATCCTGAAATATGTTTTTCAATTTGGTTCCATTTCCCCCATATGTTTCAGGTACCCAAATCAGTCATAGATTCAGTCTCTTTATATAATTCCTAATTTTTTAGACATTTTTTTCATTTTTTTTTCATTTTTTTCTCCGTTCTCATCTGCCTGTCTTATTTCAGAAAGTAGTTTTCAAGCTCTAAGATTCTTTTCTCCACTTAGTCTATTCTGCTGCTATTAATGAATAGAATGTATGAAAAGAATATATATTCTCTTGTTTCCTGGTGGAGAGTTCTGTAGATATCTATCAGGTCCACTTGATCCAGAGCTGAGTTCAGGTCCTGAATATCATTGTTAATTTGCATTAACACTTGTCATTGCATTTTGGATTTATTATAGTGTGTTTTTCAGCTCTAACGGGTTGGTTATGTTCCTCTGTAAACTGGCTATTTGGCTGTCAGCTCCTGTACTATTTTATCATGATTCTTAGCTTCTTTGCATTGGGTTATAACATGATCCTTTAGCTCAGTAAAGTTTGTTATTACCCACCTTCTGAAGCCTACTTCTGACATTTTAGTCATCTCACAATCAGCTGAGTTCTGACCCCTTGCTGGAAAGGTGCTGTGGTCATCTGGAGCAAAAGGGGCACTCTGGCTTTTTGAGTTTTCAGTGTTTTTGCATTGATTCTTTCTCATCTTTGTGGGCTTATCTACCTTCGATCTTTGAGGTTGCTGGCTTTTGGATGAGGTTTTTGTGGGTTTTTTGTTATTGTTGTTTTTTCTTTGTTTGTTTTTCTTTTTTTTTCTTTTCTTTTTTTCTTTATTATACTTTAAGTTCTAGGGTACATGTGCACAACGTGCAGGTTTGTTACATATGTATACATGTGCCATGTTGGTGTGCTGCACCCATTAACTCGTCATTTACATTAGGTATATCTCCTAAAGCTATCCTTCCCCTCTCCCCCTTCCCCACAATAGGACCTGAAGTGTGATGTTCCCCTCACTGTGTCCAAGTGATCTCATTGTTCAATTCCCACCTATGAGTGAGAACATGCGGTATTTGGTTTTCTGTTCTTGCGATAGTTTGCTGAGAATGATGGTTTCCAGCTGCATCCATGTCCCTACAGAGGACACGAACTCATCCTTTTTTTATGGCTACACGGTATTCCATGGTGTATATGTGCCACATTTTCTTAATCCAGTCTGTCACTGATGGACATTTGGGTTGATTCCAAGTCTTTGCTATTGTGAATAGTGCTGCAATAAACATACGTGTGCATGTGTCTTTATAGCAGCATGACTTGTAATCCTTTGGGTACGTCCCCAGTAATGGGATGGCTGGGTCAAATGGTATTTCTAGTTCTAGATCCTTGAGGAATCGCCACACTGTTTTCCACAATGGTTGAACTAGTTTACGGTCCCACCGACAGTGTAAAGGTGTTCCTATTTCTCCACATCCTCTCCAGCACCTGTTGCTTCCTGACTTTTTCATGATTGCCATTCTAACTGGTGTGAGATGGTATCTCATTGTGGTTTTGACTTGCATTTCTCTGATGGCGACTGATGATGAGCATTTTTTCATGTGTCTGTTGGCTGTATGAATGTCTTCTTTTGAGAAGTATCTGTTCATATCCTTTGCCTGCTTTTTGATGGGGTTGTTTGTTTTTTTCTTATAAATATGATTGAGTTCTTTATAGGTTCTGGATATTAGCCCTTTGTCAGATGAGTAGATTGCAAAAATTTTCTCCCATTCTGTAGGTTGCCTGTTCACTCTGATGGTAGTTTCTTTTGCTGTGCAGAAGCTCTTTAGTTTAATGAGATCCCATTTGCCAATTTTGGCTTCTGTTGCCGTTGCTTTTGGTGTTTAGACATGAAGTCCTTGCCCATGCCTATGTCCTGAATGGTATTACCTAGGTTTTCTTCTAGGGTTTTTATGGTTTTAGGTCTAACATTTAAGTCTCTAATCCATCTTGAATTAATTTTCGTATAAGGAGTAAGGAAAGGATCCAGTTTCAGCTTTCTACTTATGGCTAGCCAATTTCCCAGCAGCATTTATTAAATAGGGAATCCTTTCCCCATTTCTTGTTTCTCTCAGGTTTGTCAAAGATCAGATGGCTGTAGATGTGTGGTATTATTTCTGAGGGCTGTGTTCTGTTCCATTGGTCTATATCTCTGTTTTGGTACCAGTACCATGCTGTTTTGGTTACTGTAGCCTTGTAGTATAGTTTGAAGTCAGGTACTATGATGCCTCTAGCTTTGTTCTTTTGGCTTAAGATGGTCTTGGCTATGCGGTTTGGTTCCATATGAACTTTAAAGCGGTTTTTTCCAATTCTGTGAAGAAAGTCATTGGTAGCTTACTGGGGATGGCATTGAATGTATAAATTACCTTGGGCAGTATGGCCATTTTCACAATATTGATTCTTCCTATCCATGAGCATGGTATGTTATTCCATTTGTTTGTGTCCTCTTTTATTTCGTTGAGCGTGGTTTGTAGTTCTCCTTGAAGAAGTCCTTTACATCCCTTGTAAGTTGGATTCCTAGGTATTTTATTCTCTTTGAAGCTGTTGTGAATGGGAGTTCATTCATGATTTGGCTCTCTGTTTGTCTGTTACTGTTGTATAAGAATGCTTGTGATTTTTGCACATTGATTTTGTATCCTGAGCCTTTGCTGAAGTTTCTTATCAGCTTAAGGAGATTTGGGGCTGAGACAATGAGGTTTTCTAAATATACAACCATGTCATCTGCAAACAGAGACAATTTGACTTCCTCTTTTCCTAACTGAATACCCTTGATTTCTTTCTCTTGCCTGATTGCCCTAGCCAGAACTTCCAGCACTGTGTTGAATAGGAGTGGTGAGAGGGCATCCCTGTCTTGTGCCAGTTTTCAAAGGGAATGCTTCCAGTTTTTCCCATTCAGTATGATATTGACTGTGCGTTTGTCATAAATAGCTCTTATTATTTTGAGATACATTCCATCAATACCGAATTTATTGAGCAGTTTTAGCATGAAGGGCTGTTGAATTTTGTCAAAGGCCTTTTCTGCATCTATTGAGATAATCTTGTGGTTTTTGTCTTTAGTTCTGTTTATATGCTGGATTACGTTTATTGATTTGCGTATGTTGAACCAGTCTTGCATCCCCGGGATGAAACCCACTTGATCATGGTGGATAAGCTTTTTGATGTGCTGCTGGATTTGGTTTGCCAGTATTTTATTGAGTATTTTAGCATCGCTGTTCATCAGGGATATTGGTCTAAAATTCCCTTTTTTTGTTGTGTCTCTGCCAGGCTTTGGTATCAGGATGATGTTGGCATCATAAAATAAGTTAGGGAGGATTCCCTCTTTTTCTATTGATTGGAATAGTTTCAGAAGGAATGGCACCAACTCCTCCTTGTACCTCTGGTAGAATTCAGCTGGGAATCCGTCTGGTCCTGGACTTTTTTTGGTGGTAGGCTATTAATTATTGCCTCAATTTCAGAGCCTGCTATTGGTCTATTCAGGGATTCAACTTCTTCCTGGTTTAGTCTTGGGAGAGTGTAAGTGTCCAGGAAATTATCCATTTCTTATAGGTTTTCTAGTTTATTTGCATAGAGGTGTTTATAGTATTCTCTGATGGTAGTATTTCTGTGGGGTCGGTGGTGATATCCCCTTTATCATTTTTTATTGCGTCTATTTGATTCTTCTCTCTTTTCTTCTTTATTAGTCTTGCTAGTGGTCTATCAATTTTGTTGATCTTTTCAAAAAACCAGCTCCTGGATTCATTGAATTTTTGGAAGGTTTTTTGTGTCTCTATCTCCTTCAGTTCTGCTCTAATCTTAGTTATTTCTTGCCTTCTGCTAGCTTATGAATGTGTTTGCACTTGCTTCTCTAGTTCTTTTAATTGTGATGTTAGGGTGTCAATTTTAGATGTTTCCTGCTTTCTCTTGTGGGCATTTAGTGCTATAAATTTCCCTCTACACACTGCTTTAAATGTGTCCCAGAGATTCTGGTATGTTGTATCTTTGTTCTCATTGGTTTCAAAGAACATCTTTATTTCTGCCTTCATTTCGTTATGTACCCAGTAGTCATTCAGGAGCAGGTTGTTCAGTTTCCACGTAGTTGAGCGGTTTTGACTGAGTTTCTTAGTCCTGAGTTCTCGTTTGATTGTGTGGTCTGAGAGACAGTTTGTTATAATTTCTGTTCTTTTATATTTGCTGAGGAGTGCTTTACTTCCAACTATGTGGTCAATTTTGGAATAAGTCTGATGTGGTGCTGAAAAGAATGTATATTCTGTTGATTTGGGGTGGAGAGTTCTGTAGATGTCTGTTAGGTCCGCTTTTTGCAGAGTTGAGTTCAATTCCTGGATATCCTTATTAACTTTCTGTCTCGTTGAGAAATAATTTAACAATTTCATCTTCTCTATCTTTTCTACATATTTGTAGAAACTATATATTTGTAGAAACTACCCTAAACGTACATTGGTATTCTTGCCTCAATTTCCCAGTTTCCTATCTTTTCTTTCTTAATGTCTCTCTGGTTTTTTTTTTTTTTTTTTTTTGGTTATACTTTCTATTGCTTATTTGACTTTTAGTTAAGGTCAATTATACTTATTGGGTCATTTTTTGATATTTGTTTTTTAACATTCTGAATGCATCATTTATATTAACTAAAACTTTTCATATGCAACAGCACTTCTTTCTTTTGTGGATTTAATATCTAATGTATCTCTGAAGATGTTACTTATTTTAAACTATATTTTTCATTTTCTTCCTCAGTGTTTTCTATATGTGAATTTGAATCTCATCCTCATTTATGGTGCCTTCCTGAAATTTGAGTAACCGATGGCTTTAGCATTTTATTTGAGTCATAGGCTAGTTAGCTCCTTCAAGTTTGTCCTTTCTGGACTTAAAACTGAAAGAGCCATATTCCAGGAACCCTTTTAGTCATGGCAAACCAGGACATTTGACAGCCCACTGATGTGGCAGGATGTCAAAATTTGTCTGCTGATACACCTTCCTTTAAAATAGAATTTCTTCTTACTCCCACGGGCTCTAAAGATTTCCAGACCTTTCCCCCATTAATTGAAAAACTATTCCACCATCCAAATACCATCATCAAACAATGTGCTGAAATTCTTCATCTGATATTTCTTCCCATCTGGACTTTCTGTTCTCTTTAGATAAAAACGAGCACCACAGCAGCGGTGCTGAACCCGTAGGGAGAGGTGAGGTAGCGGGACAGAGTGACGACTGTGGGATAGGAAGCTGGGGATATGGAGGAGCAGCAGCATTTTAGCGCTCTGGGTTTTGGGACATAGGCTGGGGCCATGCGGCCCCCTTGGCCCCTTTAGCAACCCTCAGGAACGTTTGGAAAACTGGTTCTCCAGCTGGGGGAAAGGGCAGGAGCAGCAGGGACGTGACCCCAGTCACCCAGTCTGGGTGCTGCTGATGTGGCCGCACGCCCGATGCTCTCCCCATTCCCCTAGCCCAGTCGGGAAGGGAGGGGCTGGGGCTATGCCCCCTCCCTCAACACGGCTTCGCTTTGGGGCGGGGGGTTGACACCCGGGATTACACATCCAGTACCAAACCGAGGGCAATTTTGGAGGCCCCCTGGAAGGCTTTAGGATCCAGAGTCTGCACCCTTATTTAGATAACCAAATTACCAGGAAGACTTAGGAATTCTTTTTTTTTTTTTTGAGACGGAGTCTCGCTCTGTCACCCAGGCTGGAGTGCAGTGGCGGGATCTCGGCTCACTGCAAGCTCCGCCTTCTGGGTTCACACCGTTCTCCTGCCTCAGCCTCCCGAGAAGCTGGGACTACAGGCGCCCGCCACCACGCCCGGCTAATTTTTTGTATTTTTAGTAGAGATGGGGTTTCACTGTGTTAGCCAGGATGGTCTCAATCTCCTGACCTTGTGATCCGCCTGCTTCTGCCTCCCAAAGTGCTGGGATTACAGGCGTGAGCCACACCCCTGGCGGGCCCCAGGCAGGGGCCCCACCTGACCCCTCCCGTTTCCCTACTGGTCTGGCCAACAGAGGAGCTACGAATGGAACGACTTGGCCAAGCTTGGCAGTCTCCAGTTGCCCTGTGCATGGAAGCCTGGGAAGACTTTGTTGGAAGGGGAGGCGGGGAGAGGGTGCTGGAGGCTTCTGCACCCCTTCCAACCGCCCTCTTTCCCTGGAGTCCAGAACCATAGCTCCGCCAACTGGCTTGGAGATGTGGCGGGCTGGCACTTCTCTGTGGGTCTCTGTTGCACTCTTCTGCCAGGAGACTGTCACCTTGGAAATGAAGTTTATGACGTCATCGCTGTGGCTGGCCAATAGAAAAAGCTCCCGTGGGGCGGTGTTCCTGCCCCTTAGACTCAGCTTCTTAACGCACCAGCGAGCGGCGGTCGCAGAGGGGATGAGGGAAATCTCGAGCCCCGTGTAGCATGAGGGGAAGCTCCTCCTCTCCGCTTATATATAAAGGGCTGGCGGGGGGCTCGGGGCGCCATTTGGCGCTGCAGTGGAGCATCCTCTAGAGTGAGCTGGAGAGTTCTGCCTACCTATACAGAGCCTTGGAGTAGTCCCGGGCGCCATTGCAATCCCCTTCCATCTGCTTGGAAATGGCCTTCCTGCCGGCCTGTGACAGCTCCCAGTGGACAGTACAGACCCCATAGAAGCCCTTTAAGCTCCCGTGTTTTGGGCCCACCCGGTCCTCAGAGTCTATCCACCCTGTCTACTCTGCCCACAAGAGGATTTCAGAAATGGAGGCCACGGCGCCTTAAACCAGTTTTCCTGTGCATCCGCCTCCATCCGAGATGGAAACAGAACCTCCTCCACTCTGTAGGGTCCCCAACAAGAAGAGGGGATCCCTGCAGACCAACAGCAGGCTATATTGATGACGGTGTCTGAGATCAGGGACCGTCTTTTGGTTTGCAGAGTCAGTCCCTCCTTAGTCGCCCTCCTCAGCTGAGGCCGCGGCCATTTTCTTGCCGTCCGCCATCTGCAGAGCCAACCTTCCCGGAGCTCTCCAGGAGGTCCCGAAAGAGACTGCTTTCGTTCAGGCAGGGCAGGGGGTTTGTGGCTTGGAGGCCCAAGAGCAACGGCCTCCCCCTGCTTACCGGGTTATGCTGGAGCTGCGGTGAGGGAAGTCGAGGCCACCCAGACGTTCCACTGCTGAGAGCACCGCCGGTTCCGTGCGGTCAAGATGCTGCAAAACACGGCTCCCCACAACAAACTCCCTGGGGAAGAGGGTTGCTGGGGCTGGGC
This sequence comes from Macaca nemestrina, assembly GCF_043159975.1. Taxonomy (NCBI): domain Eukaryota; kingdom Metazoa; phylum Chordata; class Mammalia; order Primates; family Cercopithecidae; genus Macaca; species Macaca nemestrina. The sequence goes on along the minus strand of NC_092125.1, from coordinate 1,148,861 downwards.
CCAGAAGCAGTAGCACCAGGGAAAAGGATTTGAAAACTCTCCCTCTTGTGTGAATGATTTGAGAGCCACACAATAGCTTTGGTACCTGCTTTGCAACTGACCCCTGCCAACCCACTACCCCAGGATTTGCCCTATCCCAAAAAGCCAGAAGGAGTTACCAACCAGCTGCAATACCTACACAAGGTAGTGATGGAGGCTCTGTGGGAACATAGTTCACACAGTTCCGGCAGCCTGTGGATGCTGTCAAACTGGGTCCACCAATTCCCACCTTGGGTTGGGAGAGGACCACCTGGCCAAAATTCTTAGCTTTTTCCTTTCCCTCATGCAGCCCATGGATAGCCAGCCCCAGAGGATTATCACAAAATTATAAAACAGCCTATGGATGTGGGTACTATTAAGAGGAGACTTGAAAACAGTTATTATTGGGCTGCCTCAGAGTGTATGGACGATTTAAATACCGTGTTCACCAACTGTTACATTTACAACAAGCCCACTGATAATGTTGTGCTAATGGCACAAACGCTGGAAAAATCTTCCTACAGAAAGTTGCATCAATGCCACAAGAAGAACAAGAACTGGTGGTGACCATCCCTAATAACAGCCACAAGAAGGGGGCCAAGTTGGCAGCACTCCAGGACAGTGTTACTCGTGCTCATCAGGTGCCTGCCATCTCTTCTGTGTCACACACAGCCCTGTATACTCCCCCACCTGAGATACCTACCACGGTCCTCAACATTCCCCACTCCAGTCATTTCCACTCCACTTTTCAAGTCCCTGCACTCTGCTGAAACCCCTCTCCTTGCTGTTACTGCGGCTCCTCCAGCTCAACCCCTTGCCAAGAAAAAAGGTATAAAGCGGAAAGCAGTTACTACCACCCCTACACCTACAGCCATCCTGGCTCCTGGTTCCCCAGCTAGCCATCCTGGGAGTCTTGAGCATAAGGTAGCACGGCTTCCCGCATGCCCCCATCAAGCCCGCAGGCAAAGACTTGCCTGACATATCAGCAACAAGACCAGAGCTCTAAGAAAGGAAAGCTTTCAGAACAATTAAAACATTGCAATGGCATATTGAAGGAGTTACTCTCTAAGAAGCATGCAGCCTATGCTTGGCCTTTGTATAAACCATGGATGCTTCTGCACTTGTCCTGCGTAACTACCACAACATCATGAGGCACCCCATGGACCTCAGCAATGTCAAGGTACCCGCTGCATGGGGCAGATGGGATGCTCAGGCAGTGATGGGAACCTAGGTGCAAAACAGTAAGTCTCATGTAGGCACACAGCAGTCTTTGGTTCTTGGTATTTTACTTTTATAAAATAGTAGTGGGACAGAAGGTCTGGTGTTTGAGAATTCATATTTCCTGGAGTTTGAAACAATAGGGTGGGGTTTCTTTGTCTTGAGAACAATACTATCTATCTACAATTAAGTACTAATGATGTGGCAGTGTTGGGTTAAGGAAGTTATGGGGTGGAAAAACAGTCATAGACCTCCCCTCCTCCCTTGTTGCTTAGAAATTACTTCGTTTTCTAGACATAAATATTTCTTTAACCCACCCAAATTCCTTTGACCTCAAACTTGAACCCCAGGGCACAGATCCTTAAGGTCATCCCCACTGTGCTCTCAAGAGAGGGCTCCTCTTTGTGGTGTCTGAGGTTAGCAGGGAAAGGTGAGTCTTCCTGCCTGTGCAGCTTCTGATGCTGCCTCCTTCTGTGGCAGAAAATGGAGAACCCTGATTACCGAGATGCACAGGAGTTTGCTGCTGATGTACTGCTTATGTTTTCCAACTGCTATAAGTACAGTCCCCCAGATCACCCCCAGATTTCGTGGCAGTGGCACGAAAGCTACAGGATGTATTTGTTTCCGTTATGCCAAGATGCCAGATGAACCACTGGAACCAGGGCCTTTACCAGCCTCTACTGCCATGCCCCTTGGCTTGGCCAAATCATCTTCAGAGTCCTCCAGTGAGGAAAGTAGCAGTGAGAGCTCCTCTGAGGAAGAGGAGGAGGAAGATGAGGAGGACGAGGAGGAAGAAGAAGAGAGCTAAAGCTCAGACTTAAATGAAGAAAGGGCTCATGGCTTAGCAGAACTACAGGAACAGCTTTGGGCAGTACATGAACAACTGGTTGGTCTGTGTCAGGACCCAATATCCAAGCCCAAGAGCAAAAGAGAGAAAAAAGAGAAAAATAAGAAACAAAAGGCAGGGAAGCATTGAGATGGAGCTGGGGCTGATGAAGATGACAAGGGGCCTTGGGCATCCCGCCCACCTTAGCCCAAGAAGTCCAAGAAAGCAAGTGGTAGTGGGGGTGGCAGTGCTGCTTTAGGCCCTCCTGGCTTTGGACCTTCTGGAGGAAGTGGCACCAAGCTCCCCAAAAAGGCCACAAAGTCAACCCCACCTGCCCTGCCTAAGGGTTATGATTCAGAGGAGGAGGAAGAGAGCAGTCCCATGACTTACAATGAGAAGCGGCAGCTAAGCCTGGACATCAACGAATTACCTGGGGAGAAGCTGGACTGAGTTGTGCATATAATCCAAGCCAGGGAGCCCTCTTTACGTGGCTGAAACTCAGAAGAGATTGAGATTAGTTCTGAAACACTCAGGCCATCCACACTTAGAAAGCTTGAGCTCTATATCCTTTCCTGCATACATAAGAAACCCCAGAGGCCCTATACCATTAAGAAGTCTGTGGGACAGACAAAGGAGGAACTCGCTTTGGAGAAAAAGCAGGAATTAGAAAAGTGGTTACAAGATGTCAGCGGACAACTCAATTCCCCTAAAAAGTCCCCCAAAGAAAGTGAGTGAGAAAACAGAGTCATCCTCTGCACAGCAAGTAGCAGTGTCATGCCTTAGCTCCAGCTCAGATTCCAGCTCCTCCTCCTCATCGTCCCCTTCTTCAGACACCAGTGATTCAGACTCAGGCTAAGGGGTCAGGTCAGATAGGGCAGGAAGGCTCCACAGGACGGGACCCCTAGACCACCCTGTCCCACACGCCCCTTTCCTCCTTTGCTGTTACACTTCTTCATCTCACCCCCTTGCCCCCCACTAGGAGAGCTGGCTCTGCAGTCAGGGAGGGATGCAGGGACATTTACTGAAGGAGGGACATGGACAAAATAATATTGAATCCCCAGCCCCATTGGGGAGTGATCTCTTGGAACACAGAGCCCCCATTCAAAATGACTGGGGCAGGGCAAATACATTTTTAAATATTATTGAGACATGAATTATGAAGGGCAGGCAGTCATCTCTATTCATTCAAATATGTGTGGACATATTCTTTTGTTCATTTTTTTCAAATTTTAATTTTTTTCAACTTTTAGGTTCATGAATACATCTGCAGATTTGTTATACAGGTTCATGGGTACATGTGCACGTTTGTTATATGGGTATGTCATGGGGGTTTGGTGTACAGACTACATCATCACTCAGGTAATAAGCATAGCACCTGATAGGTAGTCTTTTGATCCTCTCCCTTCTCCTAGCCTTCACCCTCAAGTAGGCCCTGGTGTCTGTTCCCTTCCTTGTGTTCTTGTGTACTAAATGATTAGCTACCACTTATAAGTGAGAGCATGTGGTATTTGGCTTTCTGTTCCTGTATTAGTTCAGTCAGGATAGTGGCCTCCAGGTCTATCCATGTTACTGCAAAGGACGTTATCTTCTTCTTTTTTTATGGCTGCGTAGTATTACATGGTGTATATATACCACATTTCCTTTATCCAGTCTACCATTGATGGGCATTTAGGTTGATTCCATGTCTTTGCTATTGTGAATAATGCTGCAGTGAACAAATGTGTAATGTGTCTTTATGGTAGAAAAATTTGTATTTCTTTGGGTACATAGCCAATAATGGGATTGCTGGGTTGAATGCTACTTCTGTTTCAAGTTTTTTGATAAATTACCACACAGCTTTACACAATGTCTGGACTAATTCACATCCCCACTAGCAGTGTATAAGCAATCCCTTTCCTCTGGAACATTGCCAGCATCTGTTATATTTAGATTTTTTAATAGTAGGCATTCTGACTGGGGCTCACTGAGGTTTATATTTGAGTTTATCTAATGGTTAGTGATATTGAGCATTTTTTAATATGCTTGTTGGCCACATATATGTCTTCTTTTGAAAAGCATCTATTCATGTTATTTGCCCACTTTTGAATGGGGTTCTTTATTTTTTGTCTGTTAATTTGTTTAAGTTTCTTATAGATTCAAGATATTAGATATTTGTTGGATGAATAGTTTGCAAATATTTCCTCCAATTACATAGGTTGTCTGTTTATTCTATTAGTTTCTTTGCTGTGCAACTCTTTAGTTTATTCAGGTCTCATTTGTCAATTTTTGTTTTTGTTGCAATTGCTTCTGACATCTTCATCATGAAATCTTTGCCCATGCCAATGTCCAGAATAGTCCTATGTCCAAATATTTTGGAAAAATATTTTCCCAGGGTTTTTATAGTTTTAGGTTTTACATTTAAATGTTTAATCCATCTTCAATTGGTTTTTGTATATTGTGTGAGGAAAAGGTCCAGCTTTAATCTTCTACATATGGCTAGTCAGTTTTCCCAGCACTATTTATTGAATAGAGAGTCCTTTTTCCATTTTTTGTTTTTGTTGACTTTGTTGAAGATAAGATTGTTGTAGTTGTGAGACTTTATTTCTGGGCTCTCCGTTCTGTTCCATTGGTATATGTGTCTCTTTGTACCAATAGCATGCTGTATTGTTTACTGTAGCATTATAGTTTGAAGTCAGGTAACTTGATGCCTCCAGAATCTTTTTAAAACATTTTTGAATCTTTTACAAAAATATTTTAGTATGGAAATGCTTACCACCTCATCTTTTGATTTAGGGTAACAGAATGGAATTTCTTTTTCAGAGTAGGAAAGCAAAGAGGTGAATGTTTTGTATAATGAGATCTACAAAACATTGTTGAAATAAAGAGGACACAAACTAATAGAAACACAAACAGGATTCATGGATTGGAAGACTTCATAGTATTAAGATGACCATACTAATTGAAGTCATCTTCAGATTCAATGTAATTCGTATTACAATTCCCATGGTATTTTTTTTTTTGCAAAAATTGAAAAACTTCCCAAATTAATATTAAATCTCATTAAACTGGAAGCATTAAAATAGCCTTCCTTGAAACAGAAGTGGGAGGACTCATCCTTCCTGATTTCAAAGTGAACTGTAAAGCAACAGTAATCAAGAGTGTAGTACTGACAAAATGACAGGAAGACCAAATGAGTAGAATATAGAGCCCAGAAAAAAAAAAGAAAAACAAAATCTTCTCCTGATTGACCGTATAATTTTCCAAAAAGAGCCATCACCATTCCATGGGGAAACGACAGTATTTTCAACAAAGCATACTGGGAGAACTTCATAGCTGCATGAAAATAATTCGGTTGAACCATTGCCTACATCATTAATAACAATTAACTGAACCTGAATCAAAGACCTAAATATAACAGCTGAAACTATAAAATTACTTGCAGAAATATAGGGGAAAATCTTTATTGCACTGGCTTTAGCAATGATTTATTGGATATGACACCAAAATTATAGGTAACAACAGAAAAAATAGGTAAGTTGTGCTTCATCAAAATTAAAAGATTTTGTGCATCAAAGAACACTTTTAATAGAGTGAAAAAACAACCCTTGGATTTGGAAAATATTAGAAAATCATGTGTCTGATATGGGATAAATATCCAAAGTATATAAGTAACTGCACCAACTCAACAATGGCAATGCAAAAAAGTAAACAAACAAAATTCTTTTTTTTTTTTTTAATTTTACTTTAAGTTTTGAAATATATATGCAGAACGTGCAGGTTTGTTACATAGGTATATGTGCCATAGTGGTTTCCTGCCCTATTAATCTATCATCTACGTTTTAAGCCCCACATATGTTAAGCATTTGTCCTAATGTTCTCCCTCCCCTTGCTGCCCAATCCTGACAGGCCCTAGTGTTTGATATTCCACTCCCTGTGTCCATGTGTTCTCATTGTTCATCTCCCACTTATAAGTGAGGACATTTGGTGATTTTTTTCCCTGTTCCTTTGTTAGTTTGCTGAAAATGAAGGTTTCCAACTTCTTCCATGTCTCTGCAAAGAACATGAACTAATTCTTTTTTATGGCAGCATACTATTCCATGGTGTGTATTTGCCACATTTTCTTTATACAGTCTATCATTTTTGGGCATTTGGGTTTGTTCCAAGTCCTTGCTATTGTAAATAGTGCTGCAGTAAAGATACGTGTGCATGTGTCTTTATAGTAGAATAATATATAATCCTTTGGGTGCATACCCAACGATGGGTTTGCTGGGTCAAATGGTATTTCTAATTCTAGATCCTTGAGGAATTGCCACACTGTCTTCCACAATGGTTGAACTAATTTACACTTCCACCAACAGTGTAAAAGTGTTCCTATTTCTCCACAACCTCACCAGCATCTGTTGTTTCTTGACTTTTTAATGATTGCCTTTCTAATTGATGTGAGATAGTATCTCATTGTGGTTTTGAATTGCATTTCTTTAATGACTAGTGATGATGAGCTTTTTTTTTTTCATGTGCTTGTTGGCCACATAAATGTCTACTTTTGAGAAGTGTCTGTTCATATCTTTCACCCACATTTTGTTGGAGTTGTTCGTTTTTTTCTTGCAAATTTGTTTAAGTTCATTATAAATTGTGGATATTAGACCTCCATCAGAAGGATAGATTGCAAAAATATTCTTCCATTCCATAGGTTGCCTGTTCACTATGATGATAGTTTCTATTGCTTTGCAGAAACTCTGTAGTTTAATTAGATCACATTTTTCAATTTCAGCTTTTGTTGCCATTGCTTTTGGTGTTTTAGTCATGAAGTCTTTGCCCATGCCTGTGTCCTGAATGGTATTGCCTAGGTTTTCTTCTAGGGTTTTTATGGTTTTAGGTTTTATGTTTAAGTCTTTAATTTATCTGGAGTTAATTTTTGTGTAAGGTATAAGGAAGGGGTCCAGTTTCTGTTTTCTGCATATGGCTACCCAGTTTTCACAGCACCATTTAATAAATAGGAAATCCTTTCCCCATTGCTTGTTTTTGTCAGGTTTATCAAAGATCAGATGGTTGCAGATGTATCATGTTATTTCTGAGGCCTCTGTTCTGTTACATTACATCTGTTTTTGTATCTGTACCATGCTGTTTTGGTTACTGTATGCTTGTATGTTTGTACAGTTTGAAGTCAGGTAGCATGATGCCTCCAGTCTTGTTCTTTTTGCCTAGGATTGTCTTGGCTAAATGGGCTCTTTTTTGGTTCCATATGAAATTTAAACTATGTTTTTATAATTATCCGAAGAAAGTCAACCGTAGCTTGTTGAGAATAGCATTGAATCTATAAATTACTGTGGGCAATATGGCCAGTGTCACAATATTGACTCTTCCTATCCATGAGAATGGATTTTTTTTCCTCCCATTTGTTTGTGTCCTCTCTTATTTCCTTGAGCAGTGGTTTGTAGTTCTCCTTGAAGAGTTCCTTCACGTCCCTTGCAAGTTGTAGTCCACGTATTTCATTTTCTTTTTTTTTTTTTTTTTGAGACGGAGTCTTGCGCTGTGGCCCAGGCTGGAGTGCAGTGACCGGATCTCAGCTCACTGCAAGCTCCGCCTCCCGGGTTCACGCCATTCTCCTGCCTCAGCCTCCCGAGTTGCTGGGACTACAGGCGCCCGCCACCTCGCCCGGCTAGTTTTTTTTTTTTTGTATTTTTCAGTAGAGACGGGGTTTCACCGTGTTAGCCAGGATGGTCTCGATCTCCTGACCTCGTGATCCGCCCGTCTCGGCCTCCCAAAGTGCTGGGATTACAGGCTTGAGCCACCGCGCCCGGCCTTACGTATTTCATTTTCTTTGTAGCAACTGTGAATGGGAGTTCACTCATGATTTGGCTCTCTGCTTGTCTATTATTGGTGTGTAGAAATGCTTGTGATTTTTGCACATTGATTTTGTATCCTGAGACTTTGCTGAGGTTGCTTATCAGCTTAAGAATTTTTTGAGTGGAGATGATGGGGTTTTCTAAATATACAATTATGTCGTCTTCAAACAGAGACAATTTGACTTCCTGTCTTCCTATCTGAATATCCTTTATTTCCTTCTGTTTCCTGATTGCCCTTGCCAGAACTTTCAATACTATGTTGAATAGGAATGGTGAGAGAGGGCATCCTTGTCTTGGGCCGATTTTCAAAGAGAATGATTCTAGCTTTTGCCTTTTCAGTATGATATTGGCTGTGGATTTGTCATCGATAGCTCTCATTATTTTGAGATAAGTTCCATGAATACCTACTTTATTGAGAGGTTTTAGAATGAAGGGGTGTTTAATTTTATCTATGGCCTTTTTTGCATCTATTGAGATAATCATGTGGTTTTTGTCATTGGTTCTGTTTATGTGATGGATTATGTTTATTGATTTGCGTATGGTGAACCAGCCTTACATCCCAGGGATGAAGCTGACTTTATTGTGGTGCATAAACTTTTCGATGTGCTGCTGGATTTGGCTTGGCAGTATTTTATTAAGAATTTTTGCATCCATGTTCATTTGGGATATTGGCCTGAAATTTGCTTTTTTTGTGTGTGTCTCTGACAGGTTTTGGTATCAGGATGATGCTGGCCTCACAATAGGAGTTAGGGAAGTGTCTCTCTTTTTCAAGTGTTTGGAATAGTTTCAGAAAGAATGGTACCAGCTCCTCTTTGTACCTCTGGTAGAATTCTGCTGTGAATCCATCTGGTACGGGGCTTTTTTTTTGGTGGGTAGGCTATTAATTACTGCCTCAATTTCAGAACTTGTTATTGGTCTATTCAGGGATTTGACTTCTTCCTGGTTTATTCTTAGGAGGGTGTATGTGTCCAGAAATTTGTCCATTGTTTTTAGGTTTTCTCATTTATTTGCATATAGGTGTTTATAGTATTTCTCTGATGTTAGTTTGTATTTCTGTGTGATCGGTGGTGTTATCCACTTTATCCTTTTCTTTACTGAGTTTATTTGATTCTTCTCTCTTTTGTTCTTTATTACTCTGGCTCCAGTCTATCTATTTTGTTAATCTTTTCAAAAACAAGCTCCTGGATTCATTGATTTTTTTGAATTTTTTTTTTTCTTGTCTCTCTCTCTCCTTCAGTTCTGCTCTGATTTTAGTTATTTCTTGTATTCTGCTAGCTTTTCAATTTGTTTGCTCTTGCCTCTCTAGTTCTTTTAATTGTGATGTTAGAGTGTCAATTTTAGATCTTTCCTGCTTTTCCTTGTGGGCATTTATTGCTATAAATTTCCCTCTTAACGCTGCCTTAGCTGTGTCCCAGAGTCTGGTATGTTGTCTCTTTGTTCTCATCGGTTTCAAAGAACTTCCTTATTTCTGCCTTCATTTCTCTGTTAACCCAGTAGTCATTCAGGAGCAGGTTGTTCAGTTTCCATGTCGTTGTGTGCTTTTGAGTGAGCTTCTTAATCCTGAGTTTAATGTGATTGCACTGTTGTCTGAGAGGCTGTTGATGATTTCTATCCTTTTGCATTAGCCAAGGGTTATTTTACTTCCAATTATGTGGTCGATTTTAGAATAAGTGCTATGTAGTGGTGAGAAGAATGTATATTCTTTTGATTTGGGGTGGAGAGTTTTGTAGCCGTATATTAGGTCCTCTTGGTCCCAGAGATGTGTTCGAGTCCTGAATATCCTTGCTAATATTCTGTCTTGTTGATCTGTCTAATATTGACATTCAGTTGATAAAGTTTTCTATTATTGTGTGGGAGTTTAATTCTCTTCATATGTCTCTATAATTTGTTTTATGAATCTGGGGGGTGTTCCTGTATTAGGTGCATATATATATATATATGTATATATAGGATAGTTAACTCTACTTGTTGCATTGATCCATTTGCCATTGTGTAATGCCCTTCTTCATCTTTTTTGATCCTTGTTGGTTTAAAGTCTGTTTTATCAGAGACGGGATGGCAACCCTTGCATTTTTTTTTTTTTTTTTTTTTTTTTTTTTTGCTTTCCATTTGCTTGGTAAGTGTTCCTCCATCCCTATATTTTTAGCCTATGTGTGTCTTTGTATGTGAGTTGGGTCTCCTGAATACAGCACACCAATGGGTCTTGCCTTGTTATCTAATCTGCCAGTCTGTGTCATTAATTGGGGGCATTTTGCTCATTTACATTTAAGGTTAATATTGTTATGTGTGAATTTGATCCTGTCATCATGATGCTAGCTGGTTATTTTGCCATTAGTTGATGCATTTTCTTCATAGTGTCATTGGTCTTTTTATTTTGGTTTGTTTTTGCAATGGCTGGTACCGGTTTTTCCTTTCCATACTTAGTGCTTCCTCCAGAAGCTCCTTTAAGGCAGGCCTGGTGGTGACAAAATCCCTCAGCATTTGATTGTCTGGAAAGGATTTTATTTCTCCTTTGCTTATGAAGCTTTGTTTCCCTGGATATATAATTCTGGGTTGAAAATTCTTTTCTTTAAGAATGTTGAATATTGGCCCTCACTGTCTTCTGGTTTGTAGGGTTTCTGCAGAGAGATCTGCCCTTAGTCTGATAGGCTTCTCTTTGTGGGTAACCTGACCTTTCTCTCTGGCTGCCCTAAACATTTTTTCCCTCATTTCAACCTTGGAAAATCTGATGATTATGTGTCTTGGGGTTGGTCTTCTCCAGGAGTATCTTAGTGGCATTCTCCGTATTTCCTGAATTTGAATGCTGGCCTGTCTTTCTAGTTTGGGGAAGTTCCAAACAAGTCCCATCCTGAAGTGTGTTTTCCAACTTGGTTCCATTCTCCCCATCACTTTCAGGTACACCAATCAATATTAGGTTTGGTCTGTTCACACAGTCCCATATTTCTTGGAGGTTTTGCTCACTGCTTTTCATTCTTGTTTAATCAACTCTTGTCTTCATGCCTTTTTATAGTAAGTTGATCTTCAGCCTCTGATACCCTTTCTTTCTTTGATCGATTCAGCTGTTGATACTTGTGTATGCTTCACGAAGTTCTTGTGCTGTGTTTTTCAGCTGCATCAGGTCATTTATGTTGCTCTCTAAACTGATTATTCTAGTTAGCAGTTCCTATAAACTTTTATCAAGGTTCTTAGCTTTCTTGCTTTGGATTTGAACATAAACCTTTAAGTCAGAGGAGTTTGTCGTTACTCATCTTCTGAAGCCTACTTCTGTCAATTTCTCAAACTCATTCTCAGTCTAGTTTTGTGCCCTTGCTGGAGAGAAGTTGCGATCATTTGGAGGATAAGAGGCAATCTGGTTTTTGGAATTTTCAGTGTATTTGCACTGGTTTTTCCTCATCTTCTTAGATTTATCTACCTGTGATCTTTGAGGCTGATGACCTTTGGATGCAGTTTTAGAAAGAAAGACTGTTACTGTCACTGTGTCTATGTATAAAGGGAAGACGTAAGAAATTCAATTTTGACCTGTACTTTGAAAAATTGCTTTGCTGAGGTGCTGTTAATTTATAACTTTACCCCAGCCACTTTGCCCCAGCCACTTTGTGCTCACAGAAACATGTGTTGTATGAAATCAAGATTTAAGGGATCTAGGGCTGTACGGAATGTGCGTTATTAACAAAATATTTACAAGCAGTATGCTTGGTAAAAGTCATCGCCATTCTCTAGTCTCAATAAACCAGGGGCACAATGCACTGCGAAAAGCCTCAGGGACCTCTGCCTTGGAAAGCCGAGTATTGTCCAAGGTTTCTCCCCATGTGATAGTCTGAAATATGGCCTCGTGGGATGAGAAAGACCTGACCATCCCCCAGCCCGACACCCGTAAGTGGTCTGTGCTGAGGTGGGTTAGTAAAAGAGGAAAGCCTCTTGCAGCTGAGATACAGGAAGGCAACTGTCTCCCGCCTGCCCCTGGGAGCTGAATGTCTCGGTATAAAACCTGATTGTACATTTGTTCAATTCTGAGATAGGAGAAAAACCGCCCTGTGGCGGGAGGCAAGACGTGTTGGCAGCCAGAGAGACATGTTGGCAGAGAGAAACATAAATCTGGCCTTCGTGCACATCCAGGCATAGTGCCTCCCCTTGAACTTAATTATGACATAGATTCTTTTGCTCACATGTTTTCTTGCTGACCTTCTCCCTATTATCACCCTGCTTCTCCACCGCATTCCTCTTGCTGAGATAGTGAAAATAATAATCAATAAAAATTGATCAATAAATAAATTGATCAATAAATAAAATAATCAATAAAAATAATCAATAAAACTCAGAGACTGGTGCCAGTGCAGGTCCTTGGCATGCTGAGTGCCGGTCTCCTGGGCCCACTGTTGTTTCTCTATACTTTGCCTCTGTGTCTTATTTCTTTTCTCAGTCTCTCATCCCACCTGATGAGATATACCCACAGGTGTGGAGGGGCAGGCCACCCCTTCATGTGGGCCAATGCTTAGTTCCCACTTATAAGTGAGAATATTCCATATTGGGTTTGCCTTTCCTGAGTCAATTTACTTAGACTTACGGCCTCCAGCTCCATCCATCCAGGTTGATTGCAAATAGAATGATCCCATCATTTTTTATAGCTGTGTAGTATTTCATAATGTATATGTACCATATTTTCCTTATCCAATTCACTGTTGATGAGCACCTAGGTTGAATGTATGTCTTTGCTATTGTGAATAGTGCAGCAATGAAGATATGAATGCATGTGCCTTTTTGATAGAATGATTTTGTGTGTGTTTGTGTGTGTGTGTGTGTGTGTGTGTACTGAGCATTGGAATTGCTGGGTCAAATGGTATTCTTTTTAAATTTTTTGAGAAATCTCCAGACTGCTTTTCATAGCTGCTGGACTAATTACATTCCCACCAACAGCGTACAAGAATTCTCTTTTCTCTGCAGCTTCATCAACATCTGCGTTTTTTTGAATTTTTAGTAATAGTCATTGTGACTTGTATGCAATGGTATCTCATTGTGGTTTTGATTTGCATTTCTGTGATGATTAGTGATGCTGAGTATTTTTTCATATGCTTTTTGGCCACTTGTGTGTCTTCTTCAGAGATGTATCTGTTCATGTACTTTGTGCATTTTTTAATGGGGTTGTTTTTTGCTTGTTGATTTATTTAACTTCCCTGTATATTCTGGGCTTTAGATCTTTGTCAGATGCTTAGTTTGCAAATATTATTTCCTATTCTGTAGGTTGACTGTTTCCTCTCTTGATAGTTTCTTTTGCTGCATAGAAGTTCTTTCATTTAATTAGGTCCCGCTTGTCAATTTTATTTTGTTGCTGTTAATTTTGGAGACTTGTAAGTCAGGTAGAAGAGTAAGTATTTGGGTTATATCATAGATATTGAAAGGTTGGCTCTCTGAGGCATGTCAAAAGAGACTTTAGATATATAAAGATGGTAAATGGATACTAGACTTTCTGCTGAACCAGTATTACCAAGCCTCTCATTTATTTATTTACATGGTCCTTGTAAAGGAGATACGGAATATGTAAGAAGTTTGTTGTATGCATGATACTTGGAGAAACAGACATGGAAGATGAAAAAAGTAGATAGGTTTTGGTCTTGATTCCTCAATTAAACCAACAAATTCCTGTGGTGCTATTTGGACAGACGCTGAATGGGGAGAGACAGAGAGAGAGAGAGAGAGAGAGAGAGAGAGAGAGACCTTGTCATGAAAGAGAGACCTTGTCGTGAAAGAATTTGTGAAACCAATGGACAAGCATTGGTGCCTATAGAACCTAGTGATGGAGTGTGACTCAGAGCTGTGTACAAAGGCTGTCTCTTCATTTCGTTAATGAACACAATGTGTGGCAGGGATGCAGGAATGTCTCTTGTTCTCTTTTGCATCTTAAAGTTTCTGTATGTTTCAGTTTTTGTGGCATGGAGCCTTCCTAGTGAGAATCCCAATCATGATTATTTCCCAATTGGTCTCACAAACTGGTAAAAACTGGGAATCATTATGTTACTATGACTGTAGCCTCCCAGTACCAGTCTTGGTTTCCTTTCTTTCTGTCCTTCAAATCAGACTGGCTTTCAGATACACACACACACACAAATACTACATGATCTCACTTATATATTGGGCCTAAAAGTAAGTGGAATAAGTTGCCCAGACAGTTCTCAAACACATGGGTGCAAGTCATCCTGGAACCATCCTCACAAAATGAATAAAACGACATTCTGGGTTTTTAACCAAAAGCATAAACTTTTAGTAGAAGCATACACTAAGCATGAACCAGCTTGCCCAATAGCCCACTTTCATATGACTGCTTACTGCTTAAAAGTCATGCAGCCTCTGTCACAAGGTCCTCATTTCCCTTAATTCCTTCTTTAGATTTCATCTTTAATTTTAGGAAACCTCAAGTTTTCTACATAAAATGTTTTCCAGATCCTGAATTGCAGTGGGTCCACCGAACCAGGGGGTCTGCAGAGCTTGTCTGAGAAACTGACTCAGTGCAGGATGCAGCGTCTTCATCTCCCTGTCTCATGACTTCACCACTCACTCTCCACCAATCAGCAATCCCCACACTTTAGCTCATCAGGCATCTGAACTCCTTAAAAACGTCATCCACAGGTCTCTCCAGAAGGCTGATTTGAGGCTCCCTTTCTCTTCCTCCTTCAGGAATTTCTTTAAAAAACATTGAGAAAGCTTGTTCAGAAACATGACTTTGTTCATATGATGACTGTAGGACTGCTGACAGCTAACCGAGGCAGCGAGTGTTTGAAATTGAGGAGATAATAAAAAGCACTAATTGTATTTGTATTTTTAAATTTTTATTAATCACAGGGAAGAAGGGACTCTGGCAAGTGCTTAACAGAACTGTATTTCAGAAAAATAATTGAAGTGAAGTTTTAGCACTAATGACTGTACTTTCCGTTAACAAAATTCAGCAGAAATCTTGGAGTCTCTTTGGGACATAGATTGGGGCTTCTTTTTAAGTAAATATGATTATGCATTTAAAGATCTGTGTGATTTAATGAATAATTCAAACGGACTGAACACAGGCATGTAAAAATGTAAAATAAGGTCTCTCCAGAAGGCTGGAGTTTTATTTATATTCCTTGTTCTAGTGTCTTCTTTCAGAGTAAACTAAGTTGTGGACTACTCTGTGCTTAGTTTTGTGGTTTCTACTGCAGAAGGGTGAAATAGTCAATTTCTACTTCCAGAAAACTCTCAGGAGACCTGGGGTATTTCAGGAGGAAGTTGTTGACTCATATCCCTCATATTTGCATATGTGACCCTAGTGGGTAGTTTCCAGGCAAACCTAAACGTCTCTCTTTTTACAGCAATTCCCTTGAAGTCTGTCTTCCCACATCAAATATTCTTACTTCATATTTCGGCACAACTAGGTTTGTCTTTTGAAGATGTGAAAACAGTTCCCTGGTTGCATTAGACATGGCACCTACTATTATGTTAACAGCCAAGGTTTTAAACTTGAGAAAAAAAAAATCCTTCAGCTTTTCAAATGTAGTAATATTGAAACATCTGTACACTTTGGCTTTCAGGAATTTGTCCTTGCCAGGACTGTGCACTAACTATGGTGACTGGATGATCATAAAACATATACATGCATGAGTACATCAGATTAGCTGGTTGGACTGTAGTGGTGTTTACAACTAATTGATCACAACCAGTTACAGGTTTATTGGTTCCTTTTCCACTCCCACTGCTTCATGTTACTAGCCTATACATATTAATATATATATGTCACAATAAATATGAGTCAAAATATATATCAAAATGTGTCAAAATTATTAATTATTATTAATTTAAAAAGTGTGTGTAAAAAATACAAATAATTTTAAAACTCAGCAAAATTAAAACTGAACCAATATCATTTCCCAGGTAGATTGTACAATTAGTTCATTTAGTAGAAACTATAAGAAATTTCAGAATATTTAAAGTACTCTACTGAATAAAACTTAAATTACTAAATATTTTCTAAATGTTAATAACCAAAGAGAGTAGTAACATCATTTCATTATGTTTTAATAGGAGAAAATCACTTTATAATTTAATGAGCATTTCCAAATGTAAACAATTTGAACATGTATGATACCTAAAATATGTTAAAAGATAACTCACAGGTATGTGATATCTTAATGATTTCTACTTACGTGCTTTTACTAAATTAACCTCAATCTATTTTAGTGGTTTAAATCTTATTGCCAATGTAAATCAAACTCAGAAAGAAATGAATCTATGTATACTCATTTTTACTGTGAATGCCTGAATAACAACATTCAAACTATAGGTTTTCATAAAGTTTAGAAACACAATAACATAGACATAATGTGAATAAATAAATAGATATTTCTCCACTGAGTTTACCCTTGACATGCCTTGAAACATCTAAACACATGATCAGAACTCATTTCTGAACCTTGGACTAAGGCCATCTTCTGTTATTAGTGACAGCCTGGAATGTCCAAAGTCTCAGTGGACAGTCCCTAGTGAATACCAGCAAAACAACTGTTAATCACATTCTCCAGGTAAAGAAGGAGTGGAATCATGGTTGCTACTGAATCCCCATGAAGGTCTCTGAAATCTCATGTGTAAGGATGCAAAATGAATATATACATTTCTTAAAAAGTATTCTTAACACTTACTCAGAAAAATGACTTTGTTCCTATGATGACTGTAGGACTACCGTCAGTTAAGCAAGGCAGTGAGTATTTGGAAATGAAACAATAAAGGTACTACTTATAATTGTATTTTAAAATTTGTATTGATCACAGGGAAGAAGGGACTCTGGCAAGTGCTTAAGAGAACTTTGTTTCAGACATAGAATTGAGGTGAATTTCAGCACTAGTGACTGTGCTTTCTCTAACATCATTCAGCAGAAATCTTGGAGTATGAAATGCAGACAACCAAAAGTGGTTTTGCAGCTAATTCATAAATGTGTTATCTGGATGCAAAGGGAAATGATGGTCAGTGGAAGAGATAGGGATAAATTATATTAGACTATGCTGAAATGAAAGAACCCACATTCACACAAATTATTGTAGGAGGCAGCATTTCCTTCGTTCCTACTTGGTCGGTGTTTTGTTTTAGTTTGGTTTGGTTATTTTGCCATGAGAATGAGTGATTGTATGATGCTCATTATAATCTTACTCCTGCTTCTTACTTGCTATTTTACCTTATGTGAATCCAGTCTTTCTAATGAAATGCCTGTTTTACCATTTCCCAGCCCTACATGTAAGTAACGGAGATCAGTTTCTGGAAGTTTCAGAGGTTCAGAACTTTAGTATATTTCAGATATTGCTTCAGAAGAGAGGAAGTAATCCAGATTTCTGCAAAACCCTGTAAATAATATCTTGAGTTTTGGTGACTTTTCAAAGTTCAATCTGATTTCTTATAAAAGTTCCCGCATAGTCAATTTGTGCCCCTGCCTCCCCAGCATTTTTTTTTTTTTTTGGTAAATCCAGATTTTTGCTGCACCTATGCCAATGTTCTGACGAAGTTTAAGCAGAGCAGCCTTATGTTGTGATGAATAGTGATTTTTCTTCAAGAATAGTTTTGATCAAAACTGAGGAAAGTGTAGGTTTAATAAATCTGTGCCTCAGTGGAAAGTGGCAGATTCTGGACTCAAGAGGACAGTCCTCCTTGGTTCCCAACTCTGTCCTAGGTCACTGCACAGCCATGAATAACTCTCTTCAAATCTCTATGATTCAATTATTCTTCCTTTTAATAATGAGACTATAGTTGAAAAATCTGTGTCTTCTGTGAATGTATGAATCACAAAATTAGGCTATTTTCATTAACTCATTTTCAACTCTAAATTGAAGGATGGGAAAAAGAGATCTATGCAATGCAATGATGCATTTAGACTTCAAAAGATAGTAATACGTAATTCATTTGAAACTTGGGCACCATTTGGAGAATTTTAATTATTGTGTTGAATATGTACATCCCCAGTTGGATTTACACAGATTATATGGGTTTTTCTTGTAAGTGAATTCCTCCAGTAGGGAAACTTTTACATTGGAAGCAAGATAGAAAATGTCTTTCATTTAGAGTTTCTGAGAGACCATTTTAGTGAAGATATGTAATTGTTGCCAGGTCAAGTGAAAGTACAGTAAAACCAGGTGACACAAGGAAACAGAAGAAGATTTGTAAGGAGTAAATTTTAATCATTAAAATAATTCTATTTGTTGTTTTTAAAATTTTTATAGTTTCTCAATTATTTACCACTTATATGGAGTTTTATATTACTAAATTTAATTACTTTTTAATTTTATTTTTGTTTGGGGTGATTAAAAAGTGAGCCACCCTTATTTCAGATTTACTGCCAAAAATTTTTGAGGGATAAACTAGACCACACAGTTTTAAAAGGTCTATATTAATGTATGTTTATTTATATATGTGTCACACATATGCATAGATATGTATGTGTGTGTCTGTATTTGTGGGTCTACAGAAGTTTACTGAAAATCCCTGAATCTGAGTTTTGTCATCTATAAAATATCAATGGTGATACCAATCTGAAGAGTTACTTTGATTAAACCCATTAGAATCACGGAATGAATCCTGTCACATTCCAGGTGCCAATGTGTGAAGTCCGTGAAGGTTCATGCCTCCCTCCTTCCTTTCATGTGAGACATAGTTCAGGTTTAAGGTTTGCGGGTCCTACTCACTTTTTCTGCTTGTTTTTTCCTCCTGCGTGTTATGTCACTAATGCTGATGCCTGCATACAGAATTTTTAGTGAAAAAAAAAGTAAAAGCAGGTGAAGATGTTCCTTAGTAGGCTAAAATACCTTCCTTATAGCTATTTCTGTGGATAAAAAAAGAGACATAAATAATCCATTTGGATTTATTATTTATTTATTTTTATTTTTACCTGAGAAAAAATGTCCTGTTTATTGGAGCAGGAATATCATGGTTGATGCTGCTTTCCTATCAGGAACCAGGCTCTAATTTTATTAAATAATATGATATAATAGGATATTAGAATATTGGAACCCTGGAACATGGGCAATAAAAAAGATGCTACATTGGCAGTCATAAAACATGGTATTGAATATTAGACCTGATGTGCCATTTATTATGCTGTTCTATGTTCTTTTTTCCTCTCTTTAAAATTAGGATAGGGTTAACTATCTCCTGGAGAGTGTGTCATAGAGAGCCCTATGTGAAATACAAGTGATAGAGATGTTTGGATTGTTTGTTGTGTTAGTTATTTCAAATACTACATGTTCTATTTGCCAATAATTAAACTAGTAATATAAATTATATAATATTGGAATAGTCTTAATCTCAATCTCTTATTGATTATTAATGATATTTATGAAAATAATTTGCTCTTCTAAATTTTCTTTTAAAAGTTGCCAGAGGTCATAAAGTAACTGAAAATTAATTGCTCTGCAGAGAGCAGAAACCTGCCAGGATTTAAAAAAAAATGTATTTGGAAATTAAATTGGAATAGCTTCAGTGCATTTAAATGATTTTTATTAGGGTAAATATACATAAGAGAAACACCATTTTAACCATTTTAAGTGTAGAGTTCTGTGTCATTAAGTACATTTATATTGTTGTGCAGTCATCCCTATCATGCATATTCAAAACAGTTTCATTGTCTCAACTAACACTTTGTTCTTGTTAAACAATTACTCTCCTTCTCTCCTTTCCCCGATTCCCTGGGGTCCACCATTCCACTTCCTCTCTCTATGAATTTCACTACTCTGGGTACTTTGTACGTGAATTCATACAATATTTGTCTTTTTGTGACGGACTTATTTCACTTAGCATAATATATTCAAGGTTCATCCATGTTGTAGCATATGTCAAAATGTCTTCTATTTTTAAAACTATATATTTTTATTGATTCCTCTGTAGATGAACACTTTCTTTCTTTTTGCCTTTGGGCTATTGTGAATAATGTTGCTATAAACATTGACATATAAATATTTGTTTGATGCAAAAACAGAATAACAAATGCTACATGTTCTCAGGTATAAGTGGGAGCTAAACATTGGGTACACATAGACATAAAGATGGGAATAGTAGACACTGGGAACTCCAAAAGAGGGGAGTGAGGGAGGAGGCAAGGGTTGAAAAGCTACTTATTTGTACTATGTTCATTATTTCGGTGAAGGGTTCAACAGAAGCCCAAACCTCAGCATCACACAATATAACCATGTAACAAACCATAAATGTACTCCCTGAATAAAAAAAAAATCCAAAAATATCTCTTCAGGTGTCTGCTTTTATTTATTGGGTATACATTCAGAACTGAGATCATTGGATTGTATACTAACTCTATGTTCAAATTTTGAGGAATTCTTACACATACGGTTCCAGATTTACATTAATTTGTTGTTTTTTGACTTTATGATGAATTTATAGAAACATAACCCCAGTGTAATTTGAGGAGCACCTGGACATATGATGGTTTGACTTGCAACTTTTGATGTTATGATGAGTTTATAAGGATATTAACTTTTTACTTACAGTATTTTCAACTTGTGATGGGTTTATCAGGGTGAAACTCCACTGTAAGTTGAGAAGCATCTGTGTCATTTTCCACAGTGCCTTTATTATTTGACATTTCCCCCCAGCTATTCTTTCATAATTTTATCTCTTTCATTTAGATTTTTTGATTCATTTTGACTTAATTTTTCTATATATTATAAAGTAAACAACCAACTTCAGTATCTTGAATGTAGATATCCACTTTTCTAAACACCGTTTATTGAAAAGACTGTCCCTTCACCACTGAGTGGACTTAGTTCCCTTTTTGAAAAAAGGTTGCCATGTATATGAGAGTCTATTTCTTGACTCTGTTTTCCTCTGTTGGGCTATATGTCTGGCTTTGTGCCAGTGCCACATTGTTTTGATGACTATAGCTTTGAGTAAGTTTTAAAATCAGAAAGTATGAGTCTTTAAATTTTGTTCTTTTTCAAAAAGAGTCAAAATTTTTTGACTGTTGAGCATCCTTTAAGATTCATATAAATTTCAGGATGGGCTTTCTGTTTGTGAGAAAAAATATTTATTTGAATTTTGATGGAGACTCCATTGAATCATTTTTTTTGTGTGTTGTACACTTTATTATTATTTTAACAATTTTTTTATTGTTTATTTTTAAGTTTCAGGGTACATGTGCAGAATGTGCAGTTTTGTTACATAGGTAACCGTGTGGCATGGTGGTTTGCTGCACTTATTAATTCCTCACCTATTTATTAGGCCCAGCATGCATTAGCTAATGCTCTCCCCCAAACTGTCCTCCCCCGACAGGCTCCAGTAAGTGTGGTTCTCCTCCCTATGTCAATGTCTTCTCATTGTTCAGCACCCACTTACAAGTGAGAACATGCAGTGTTTGGTTTTCTGTTCTTGCATTAGTTTGCTGAGGATAATGGCTTCCAGCTTCATCCATGTCCCTGCAAAGGACGTGATCTTGTTCCTTTGTATGGCTGCACAGTATTCCATGGTGTATATGTACCACAATGTCTTTATCCAGTCTATCGTTAATGGACATTTGTGTTGATTCCACATCTTTGCTATTGAGCATAGTGCTGCAATGAAGATACACGCGCATGTACCTTTATAATAGAATAATTAATATTAGTATTCTCTGATGATTTTATTTCTGTGGGATCAACAGTGATATTTCCCTTATGGTTTCTGATTGTGTTTATTTGAATATTATCTATTTTGTTCTGTATTTGTCTTGCTAATGGTCTATTGATTTTATTGATTTTTTTTTTTTTTCAAAAACCAGCTCCTGGATTCATTAAGTTTTTGAAGGGTTTTTTTGTGTCTCCATCTCCTTCAGTTTCTCTCTGATCTTGGTTATTTCTTGTCTTTTTTTTTTTAATTTCCTTTTTTTTTTTCTTTTTATTATTATACTTTAAGTTCTAGGGTACATGTGCATAACGTGCAGGTTTGTTACATATGTATACCTGTACCATGTTGGCGTGCTGCACCCATCAACTCGTCAGTACCTATCAACTCGTCATTTACATCAGGTATAACTC
Source organism: Macaca nemestrina (assembly GCF_043159975.1). Classification (NCBI taxonomy): domain Eukaryota; kingdom Metazoa; phylum Chordata; class Mammalia; order Primates; family Cercopithecidae; genus Macaca; species Macaca nemestrina. The sequence goes on along the minus strand of NC_092125.1, from coordinate 1,126,953 downwards.
CCAATGCAATCCCTCCTCCCTCCCCCCTCCCCGTGATAGGCCCCGGTGTATGATGTTCCCCTATTTCTTGTCTTTTGCTAGCTCTGGGGTTTGTTTGCTCTTGGTTCTCCAGTTCTTTTAGTTGTGATGTTAGGGTGTCGATTTGAGATCTTTTTAGCTTTTTGCTGTGGGCATTTAGTGCTATAAATTTCCCTTTAACACTGATTTAGCTGCATCCCAGAGATTCTGATAAGTTGTCTCTTTGTTTTCATTGGTTTCAAAGAACTTCTTGATTTCGCTTTAATTTTATTATTTACCCAGGAGTCACTCAGGAGCAGGTTGTTCAATTTCCATGTAGTTGTGTGGTTTTGGGGAAGATTTTAATCTTGAGTTCTAATTTGATTGGGCTGTGGTCTGAGAGACTATTTGTTATGGTTTCATTTATTTTGTATTTGCTGAGGAGTTTCCAATTATGTGATCAGTTTTGGAATAAGTGCCTTATGGTGGTGAAAAAATGTATATTGTTTTTGGATGAAGAGTTCTGTAGATATCTATCAGGTCCACTTTGTCTAGAGCTGAGTTCAAGCTGAACTAGAGCTGAATATCTTTGTTAATTCTCTCTCTCAAGATCTAATAGTGACAGTGAGGTATTAAAGTCTCCCACTATTATTGTGTGGGAGTCTAAGTCTCTTTATATGTCTCTAGGAACTTGTTTTATGAATGCGGGTGCTCCTGGATTGGGTGCATATACATTTAAAATGGTTAGTTCTTCTTGTTGAATTGAATTCTTTAACATTACCTAATGCCCTTCTTTGTCTTTTTTGACCTTTGTTGGTTTGGAGTCTATTTTGTCAGAAACTAGGATTGCTAGCCCTGCTTTTTCTTTCTTTCCATTTTCTTGGTAAATTTCCCTCTATCCCTTTACTTTGAGTCTATGTGCATTTTTGCACATGAGATGTGTCTCTTGAATACAGCACACCAATGGGTGACTTTGGGTATTGTTGACATCTTAACAGTATTAGCCTTCTAATAAATAAATATGTAGGATGCATTTCCATTTATTTGTGTCTTTAATCACTCTAATCAGCATTTTGCCATTTTCAATGTGTAAAGTTTTCACCTCCTTGATTTGGTTTATTCTAAATGTTTCATTTGTTTTTGATACTATTGTTAATAAAATCAGAGTGCAATTTTCAGATTGTCTATTGTTAGCATATAGAAGTACAACAGGTTTTGGCTGTTGTTGATGTTGCATCCCATAATTTTCCTGATTTTGTTTATTACTTATCCTAAGTTTTCTACATATATAATTATGTCATATGCAAACAGAAATAATTTTACTTTTCTTTTGAATTAAGATATTTTTATTTCTTTTCTTATCTAATTGTGTTGACTGAACTTCCAGTAATTTGTTGAGTAGATGTAGTGAAGGTGGACTTTAGTGTCTTGTTCCAAATCTGAGTAAAAGCTACCAGTCTTTCATTATTATGATGAAGCTGCAGGTTAAATTCTCAATTGTGACATAAATTTTACATCACTTTAATATTTTATTCAAGTAATCCGTAGACATGGTCTCAGCAGGGTAAAATGTTAGAAACATAACAGACTCTTGCTGACCCCAAAGTCAAGGATTTCAATGTATCTTTCCAGTTTTTCTCCGTATTTGCCCATGTATTTGTAGACAACACACTCATCTGCTAATGCCTGATTTCTGTATCCTAAATACCATTCCTTGACCCATGATATAGGCTAACATGGATAGTGACCTGCTCCCTCCTCCATAATCACCCCCAGGTTCCTTACTCTTCTCCCATTGTCGCAGCAGAATTACATTCCACTTTATGTCTGCAATGAGGAGTTGACAACATCATTTCATCTCATAGAATTTATTGCTGCGATCCAAAAAAAAAAAAAAAACTATTGCATTTGAACATGATAGTTAATATATCTCAGTTGAGAGAAATTTTTTTAAGAATATTAACTTCACTATTATTTTGCTATATCCCTTTCTAGGAATGTCTTAAAGCACATATTGGCCGTCCTGTATGAATTCCCTAATTTTTCTATCTTTCCTAAATAGCAATCTTTTCATGTTGTTGTTGCTTTTGTTTACCTTCAAATAGAGTTTTCTTACTTTGTCTTTTGAAACTTCCACTACATAGTTTTATCAATTACTATAATTTTAGTTTTCAAAAGTCCTTTAATGTTACCTTTCACATCCTTTCATATAGGAAATGATACTTATTTTATGGATTTCATACTTATCATACATCTCTGAAGATACGAATTTTGATCACAAAAAATTATTGTTTCTGCATATTTTGCTCATTTTAAAGTCAGTGTATTTATGCATATGACTGTGTGTGATTGTGCATATTTGTGTGTGTTTGCACACTGGGAATCTTCCTCATGCATGTTATACTTGCTCCAGATTCTGGTGATCTTTGGCTCTACACTAATATTTAAGCCTAAAAACTCTGGTTCTTTTAGGCATACTGTGCCAAGCTGTTTACTGATGTCTTACATCTGGAGTGGTATTTTTAACACACCTCTACTTAGAAGTCTGTCAGGATTTTAGCTTCTTTTTTTTATTTAGGGAATTGAACATTCCTCCAAGTGCATACTTTTGAAGGATTCATAGAGCAACATATAATGTTATCTAAGCACTAGAGAGGCAAAAGACAAAATCTGTAACCTATTTGGTAAGGGGTCCGCCTTAAATAGAGTATTCTGAAATTAGGCAAGGAGGCAAAAGAGAATGGATGATGATGAATATTGAAAATCAAGAGTGTGAATTAATATGTCATTCCATAAAAGGGACATAGCAATAATTATTTATTCTAGGTTTCTAAATAGGAGGACCAAATTATGATAACTAACAAAAGAAGTTTGACTTGGCATTATTGCACAAAGATCATTCAAGTTTCTCAAAATGAGAGACAAGCTGCTGCAGTTTTAGAAGTAAATCTGACAGAATAAACATGGGTTGGGTGGGGAGCTCATGCCTGCAATCGCAGCACTTTGCAAGGCCGAGACAGGGGGATTACTGACGCCAAGAGTTCAAAACCAACCTGAGCAACACAGTGACACTTCATGTCTACAAAAATATAAATTTAACTAGGCATGGTGGCACATGACTGTTTTCTCAGCTACTCAGGAGGCTGAGGCAGAAGGATCACTTGAGCCCAGAAGTTCAAGGCTGCAGTAAGCTATGATCTTGCCACTGCACTCCAGCCTGGGTAACAGAGAGAGACCCTGTCACTTAAAAAAAAAAGAAAAAGAATACATGTGGAAATATAACAAATCATTCTATAAAGACTAATTTATTCAAATGTAAATCTGTAATATATGCATTTATATTGACTTTCTATGCATAGGTATTCGATATGACATCTGACTTGGATTATATCTGAGTTTGTGTCAGACAGTAAAACATTCATATTCTATTGAAGTTGTAATAGAGATATCTTTCTTATAAATTTGCATATTTCTCAGAAAAAAATCTGGTAACAAATGTTGATCTCATCAAATGTGAAACTCTGGGTAAGAAAATAAGATTTCTTTTCCAAAATAGGTAAAAATCAGAACAAAGAAGTCTGAGCACAGTACAATAAAAGATTTTGAGAAAGATAGAGATCACATTCACATATTTGTATTATAGTATACTGTATAATTGTTTTATTTGATTATCAGTTACTCTTGTTAATCTCTTACTTGCCTAATTTATAAATTAAACTTTATCAGAAGTTTGTATAGACACAAAATAATAGTGTATTTAGGGTTCAGTATCAACCGCAGTTTCAAACATCCACTGGGCGGCTTGGAATGCATCCCCTGCAGATAAGAGCAAATTACTGTACTTAACTTACCCTTCTGTCTCCCTTCAGGATGGATTGTAGGAAAGCCCCATGGAAAATTACAATCAAACATCAACTGATTTCATCTTATTGGGGCTGTTCCCACCATCAAGAATTGGCCTTTTCCTCTTCATTCTCATTGTTTTCATTTTCCTCATGGCTCTAATTGGAAACCTATCCATGATTCTTCTCATCTCCTTGGACACCCATCTCCACACACCCATGTATTTCCTACTTAGTCAGCTCTCCCTCATTGACCTAAATTACATCTCCACCATTGTTCCTAAGATGGCTTCTGATTTTCTGCATGGAAACAAGTCTATCTCCTTCACTGGGTGTGGGATTCAGAGTTTCTTCTTCTTGGCATTAGGAGGTGCAGAAGCACTACTTTTGGCATCTATGGCCTATGATCGTTACATTGCTGTTTGCTTTCCTCTCCACTATCTCATCCGCATGAGCAAAAGAGTGTGTGTGCTGATGATAACAGGATCTTGGATCATAGGCTCTATCAATGCTTGTGCTCACACTGTATATATTCTCCATATTCCTTATTGCCGATCCAGGGCCATCAATCATTTCTTCTGTGATGTCCCAGCCATGGTGACTCTGGCCGGCACGGACACCTGGGTCTATGAGGGCACAGTGTTTTTGAGCACCACCATCTTTCTGGTGTTTCCCTTCATTGGTATTTCATGTTCCTATGGCCGGGTTCTCCTTGCTGTCTACCGCATGAAATCTGCAGAAGGGAGGAAGAAAGCCTACCTGACCTGCAGCACCCACCTCACTGTAGTGACTTTCTACTATGCACCTTTTCTCTACACCTATCTACGTCCAAGATCCCTGCGATCTCCAACAGAGGACAAGGTTCTGGCTGTTTTCTACACCATCCTCACCCCAATGCTCAACCCCATCATCTACAGCCTGAGAAACAAGGAGGTGATGGGGGCCCTGACACGAGTGAGTCAGAGAATCTGCTCTGTGAAAATGTAGACACACTTTCTGCCTAAGGTTTCAGGAATCAGATACACATCCATTCAGCAGTGTATAGTAATTAAAATATTATTTTATTCCTAGAGTGCAGGAGTAAAAGTAACCAAGGGAAGAAGAAAATCACTGATATCTGGACAAAATTGTTTTACACACACACACATATATATGTATAAAATATATATATTTTTACAAATATATATTTTACAAATACATATATTTTATATATATATATATAATTCTAAACAACCTTTTTTCTTCATGACATTTTTCCATAAATTTTGAATGTACATATTTTTGCTAATATGTTGTCAAGTAGAATTTTTTTTTGTTCATGCAGAAATGAAAATGAAAATGGCATAACTGAAGGTGGCACTCAGCATAACAATTTTAATTATTGTCAATTTATTTTCCAGTAATTAAATTGTTTTTGGTTATGTCTAAAACAAAAGCAAAAATCTCTTGACTTTGTGGGTCTAATTCTGTAAGATGTTTTCTCTTTCTTATCTTAGACACTTAACGTACCAGTTACTCTTTCTTTCAATTTAGGGGGACTTACTATTACTGAGATTTAGCAGAGGGCTTATCAGTGGTTCTTAAGTCCTGATATCACTCTGGTTGACCTATGACAAGTTTATGCTTTTTGTACTGAAATGAAACCCAGGGAAATGTTTTAACATCAGGTAAATTTTAGATCAATAACAAAGACTGGAAGGTGCCATCAGTGATCAAGAATGATTATTACACTTAGGTTTTTAACCCATTTTATGTTGATTTTGGTATAGTGTAAGAATTGGGAATTTAGTTTCATTTTTCTGCATATAGGTATCCAGTTTTACAGGCACCTTGATTGAAGAGACTGTCAGTTTCCCAATAAATGCTCTTGGCACTGTTGTCAAATATCGGTTAACAATGTCAGGCACAGAAAAACAGATTTTGCATGTTCTCACTCCTACCTAGGAGCTAAAGTTTTTAAAAATTGAACTAATAGAAATAGATAATAGACTGATGGTCACCAGAGGGTCAGAAGGGTATAGGGGAGGGGGGATAAAGTGGAGATGGTTAATGGTTGCAAAAATATAGATAGAATGAATAAAAGCCAGTATTTGGTAGCACAATAGAGTGACTGTAGTAAACAATAATTCATTGTAGAATATATTGTATATATTAAAAAATAACTGAAAGTTTGGAATTGGAATGCTCCCAACAGAAAGAAATGATACATATTTGGGGTGCTGGTCTTTATCAAAACATCACGTACACTCGATCATTATATATTACTATTATGTATCCATAGTGATGAAAAATAAAAAAATTAAATCAGTTAGCTATGGATATGTGGATATATTTCTGGATTCTCTGTTCTGTGTCATTGTTCTATGTGTCTGTTTTTATGCTAGTACTATTCTGTTTTGATTACTACATCTTTGTAGTATAGTTTGAAGTTTGCTACTGTTATGCCTACAGCTTTGCTTTTTTTTTTTCAGGAATGATCTGGCTATTTGGGGTCTTTCATAGTTCCATACAAATCATAGAATTGTTTTTACTATTTATGTGCAGAATGCCATTGGTATTTTGACAGACATTGCATTGAATCTGAGGTTTGGTCATTTAAATAATATTAATTCTTCCAATCCACAAGCATTGGATGTCTTTCCATTTGTTTGTGTTCTTCTTCATTTCCTTTCATCAGTATTTTGTACAAATAAATTCAATTGTTCTCTTCCATGACTAAAGTTAACAGTAAAGTATTACACAGTTAAAATTCTTGAAATGCTCTTTAATATAATTTCTATTTTGAAGCCTGTGAATATTTGTTTTGCCATGTTGTTGCAGTTAAAACATACATTTTGAACTTGTTTTATGAATCAGAGTAAGTCCTTTTTGTCCTTTGTTGCAATGAGCAGTGTATATTTTTATTTTGTAATAATTTGCTAACAATGTTTATTGCCTAATCTTCCTGGCTTTTCCTTTTCTGATATTCAATGAACACAACAGGCATGGGCTCTGGGACAGAGGGAAAATAGGCATCCCATCAGCAGTCACTTGCTGCTGCCAGGGCAAGCACCTCCTCTCTTCCAAGCTAGGGACACTCATACCCTACTGCCACCTGCGCTGCTGCTTCTGTCATCACCACCAACATGAGCCCTGTCATACCCCAGACACTGCTTGGGTCCTGTGGTGCTGTGAAGTATTACAAGGTGTGTGTGTGTGTGTGTGTGTGTGTGTGTGCGCGTGCGCGCACGCGCGCGCATGAGAAGACCAGGCCAGTTGCCCCACGTGGTTCTTGCCTGAGCCCACTTGTGTAGTCACTACCAGTAGACCCAAACTGTGTGCACATGCTGCCAGCCTGTCTAGCTCCTCTATCACATTCATACTCAGAGATGAAATTATAAAATATTTCAATGACAACAGCAGAGCATGAAACCACGCATGGAGCCCTTCGAGTGTGGAACCCTATGAATATGCCCACGAGGCCTGTCCTGAGAAGGATGGAAAGAGTGGACAGGAAGTGAATAACATCATGCAGTCTGGGCTAGTGGTGGGAATGTGCGATGGTCTGAGTGTTTGTATCCTCCCCAAATCTACATGTTTAAATCTAAACCCCTAAAATGACAGTATTAGGAGTAGGGGCCTTTTGGGAAATGATTAGGTCCTGAGGGTAGCACCCTCTTGAATAAGATGAATGCCTTTCTAAAGGAGACTCAAGATAACTTCTTTGTCCCTTCTACCATGTGGGGTCACAGCAGATGGTGCCATCTATGGTGTCATAGAAGCCACCGTCTGTGAACCAGAAAGCAACGTTTCTCCAGACACTGAATCTTCAGGCACCTTGTCTTGTACTTCCCAGCTTCCACAGCTCTGAAAAATACATTTGTCTTGTTTATAGTTCATTCAGTTTAAGATATTTTTTCACAGAAGCTTGAATACACTAAGATGGAATGTCTGCTGTTTTTGTTAGTTGTTATTACTGGAAAGAGCCTGAGGGAGGACTGAATTGAGCAGAGGTGCCCAGTTCAGTCTCTTTACCCATTCCAGGTAGTGATTCATGGAGGGAAGCAGGAGACCTAGCTTTATGATTTTCTGTGACATACCATGGCCTTGGGGAAATTGTTCCATCTCTGTGAAGTTAGTTTACTGAAAAATAATATGGATGGCTTGTACCTTTTCAGTAAATGGCATCATTGAAGTCCCTCCTACTGACATTCCTGTAGAGGCAAGGTGAATCCTTGCCAATGACCCTGGGATTTTTTCATGTCAATGACCCTGGAATTGGAGATAAAGAGGTCACCCCTCTGACATGCTGTCTGCACTTAAAGGCCACTCCTTTCCCCTTAAGGTCATTAAGAAGAACAATATAAAAAGTCCAATTATTCAAATCTACTGTCAATTGCTGCATTGTTTATGAGAATGTACTACAGATAATTTTGAAAGTTGGATAATAATTCCTCTTGGTGGGGACGAATTCATTATCTCACAGAGTCCTTGGCTCGCTGTTCATTGTGCCTGGTTTTAGCCATTTTTCTTTCCCTCCAAATATTATGCTGTGGTTATTATTTTGCACTTCACAGTCATTCTTTGTTTCATGTCCTTAGACTAGGAGATGTAAATTTTATATCACATGCTATCTATGTGGATTTCATAACATAGACTGTGTGCATTTAGAGATTTCTTATGTGTTACATTAGCAAAATTTGATTTATGGAAAAGGACATGAGTATTTCTATTTTAAAGGACGAGTATCTTTCTCATCACAAGAAGTTGTGCTTCAACAGTGAAATAGAGTAAATTGAAGGAGTGAATGATATGCCATTGACAAATATGTTGAGTTGGCATATTTATTAGTTTGAACTGAAAACATCGAAGACATTTTGTTGACAGTAGAGGAAAAGGTTATCTGACCTGTCTTTTTCAGCATGCAGCAAGCTCTAAAGATGCCTTCAGGAATCTTTGGTACATTCGGATACTCTTCCGGTACCCTCCCTGTAATGGAATAGAAAATAGCCCTTATCACTAGAGCCTGGGAATTGGGGGAATGCAGTGGACCTGAATAAATAAACTACCAGAATTAACTCTTGTTTTTCACTATCTTTACACCCCCATATACCTCCTAGGGACTCCCCTGGAATTTATGGCTTCGAGCCAGTTTCTCTTTTTTTTTTTTGTAATTTTTTCTGCAATTTATCATTCTTTTTCTAAAAGTATAAAAACATCTTGCTTTGACAATTTATTTAGATTTCACACTCTTGTGAGGATTCCCATGAACATGTGAAATGCATAAAACTTATATGCTTTTCCCTTATTAATCCATCTTGTATCAATTTGTTTCCTAGACCTGGGCAAAAACCTCACATAAGAGATAAAGTGGGTGAGGGGGAGGTGATCCCTCATGTTTCCACAGAATAAGTATCTTCTTTTTGTAAGATTTATGTCAATCACCAGTACTAATTTTTTTACTTGCCTTTAAAATCTGGAAAAAAAATAGACAATGACTTTAAAGGCTAAATATCTTTTTAATCACTGAATAAATTATTCAGTAATTATAGCATGGTAAGAAAATGCAAAGATATATACATGGATTCCACAAACTGGATGGAGGTCAATTTGACATTTGGGACTTAATCTCTGCCATTTTGTTTCATTACCACAAATTCAACATAAGATCCTTTTAATTTTGTCTGCTAAATATTTTTAAATACATTTATATTCCTAAATCCCTGTGATCACTGCCCTTACTTTTCATAGAATTTTCTAGTTAAATTTAAACTGACATTAAAAATCTGATTGTATCAATTGAAGTCCTTAATGGACAGTGAAATATAAAAATTATTTTCATTGAGACATAAAAGAAACATTTTAAAAAATCTGTTGGCCCATAAATCTTCAGAAACACAGAAGAATCAGGCTTGGTATACACACATTATACACAATGCCCAATATGAGCCTGGAATAAATTCCAGACATCACCAGATCACAGAGTAGATACACGGGCATAATTTCCAGCCTAGAACTGTCAGATCAAGTAACCTCAAGGAAGATCACATTGCATAGGTTTGAGGAATTATTTGGAAGAAAATATTATTGAGAATTGGGTCTAGGAAGGAACGGGACATGTGGGCTATGGCTCATGAAATTGACTTGAGGCAGATAGATGAGAAAGGATGGGAATATAATAAGTAATCTACAAGCCTGTTTGTAAGGCTTGTGATGGTAAGGTAAGGTGCCCTCTGGGAAGCAGGCTAATTGAACTGCCCGTATTCAAGGAAGGCAAAGACTCCAATGTCCTGTTCAGATGGACCATTGATGGTAATATACAAGGACAAATCTCCTAGTAGATTCAGGGATCATGGACAATATTGGGCCAGAAATTTGTCCCAAGATCAGGATCCACAGCCTGAGAAAGAAGCCATGTCTGGACCCGAAGGGGAGGACTGCCTGTGTTTTTGTTGGGAGACAATGACTGGGTAGAACTTTGGGGTGTCTTTCTGGACAGTGTTTAAATACGTTCATGGATAAAATGCAGTTTACATATTTAGATACTAGCAGAGCTTAGTATTACACACTTTGGCAAAGGCCATACTGACTCGTCAAAAATTCAGAATCTTACTTGTAAAGATAAGAACGGGTATTGGAAGGGGGCCGATTGGTCAGGGAGAACCTATTTTCGTCCCTGCTTCCAGTGTGTTGGTATGAACCCTCCCCTCCTCCATCTCAGATTTCAGGATTTTCAGAATGGAATCCAATTTTTTTGCTTTGGCCCACAGGAGAAAGTCTAAGAAATATATAAATATACTCAGGAAACTTAAAAATTTCTTAGAAGTTTTGACTTTACCAGAAGTAATGGGTTATTTACCTTCAGTATCCTCTATGCATTCTATAATTGTAAGCTTTCTGGTGAAATTAGAAGTGCCAATTAGCTAGTTGCAAAGATATTTCCCTGGTGCTAAAACGTAATTAGTGGAGATAGCTAACAGGGATCAGATGCTAACTACTGATTCAATAGACTTTATCGAAAGTAAATGAATACAAGTATCTACCATTCACAGAAGAAAGCATTAACTCCAGGAGAAGGAGAAGGGCTTTATGTCAGGAAGCAGACACTGGCTGTGTGACACTGATTTAAAATGCAAGAAGAAATTCATTAGGGCTACTAATTTTATCACAAGTTAGAGTTAATGACCTGATTATCTCATAAGTATTGAATGGTTTATCCCTATTTGCCCTATAAATTTTACCTTTTCAATGTGCAGTTTTACCAGCATAAAGTTTTTTTGAAAATCTAAGTATCATATTATAGCAGAAATGTCTACTTTTACTATTATCAACTAACACATCTTTTTGGCCTCCTAATAAACTTTTGTTAGAAATATTGTTGCATTGTATCTTCCCAGGTAGTTTTAACTGACTTTCTATGAATCGCCAAATTTAATTGTTCCTAGATAGTTGCATGTTTTAAAGAAATCCAGAAAAATACTCCTAAATATGATAAAAATATTTGGTGCAATTCCTTGCTCATATTATTATTCTTGTAAATTATTTTTCTTTAATTTCTAAATAATACATGTATTTTCTTTTTTTTTAAGAATAAGACCCAAAGTTCAATATACAACAAATTGAAGAAATAGATAATTTTGGACTTGCAGATGTTCTAGTCGGATTATCACAGGGCAAACCGCAAAATTGGGGCTTAGCCCGGGATGCCACGTGGGTTCTTGCCTTCATGCAGGAAGGAATTCAAGAGCAAGCCAACAGAGTAAAGTGAAAGCAAGTCTATTGAAAAGTCAAGGAATAAAAAGGTGCCTCCCCCATAGACAGAATAGCAGCAGGAGCTTACCACATACTTGGGGTTGTTATTTCTTGATTATATGCTCAACAAGGAGTGAATTATTCATGAGTTTTCTGGGAAAGGTGACGGGAGTTCCAGGAACTGAGGGGTCTTCACCTTTTCAGACCATATAGGGTAACTTCTGGACCTTGCCATGGCATTTGTAAACTGTCATGGTGCTGTTGGGAGTTTCCTTTGGTATGCTAATGTATTCTAATTATAACGAGCAGTGAGGACCACCGGAGGTGGGTTTCATTGCCATGATGGTTTTGGTAGGTTTTGGTCAGCTTATTTACCACATCCTGTTTTATCAGTGGAGTCTTTGTTACTTGTATCTTGTGAAACAAGTCCAGCTGAATTCCTGTCTCCAGAATATTCAAGGGCATTTTAAAAAACACACATGCTTGGGTTGAAGCTCCAGATTTCAGATTTTTAGTATAATTGAGATATGCCTTTTTCTTATGTCTGTGTTTTAGTTAATTTTATCATAGGTATAAGTAATATATGACAATAACATAAGCATAAACTTAGGAAAACATTTAGAATTTGGCTGATTTTCTTTACAGTCCCCATTCCTCATATACATTCTCTGTCTTCTCTCTAGTATAAAAAGGGTTTCCAGTTTATTGTGTATCATTCCACAGGTAGATACATATATGACCATATATTATTTTTATTAATTACTATTCTATTCTGCATCTTACTTATAAAAATGTTGTTATGGTAAAATTTAAAACACATACACACACAGCCATAGGCAAGATAACCACAAGGAAACAAGGTATCATAAATTGAACACCTGTGTGACCACTTGCCAGTTCAGGATACAGACCAATGTCAGCACTCTCAGAAGCCCTTTGCATTTCCATTTCCAAACAAAAAGTCCTCCTTCCACCTGAATGTAATTACTATCTTCTCTTGTTGTAATACTGTTCATACTTTCATTTATTTGTAAGTTCTAAAGAAATCTGTAAACAGCATACATTAATTTTAAACCACTTATTCTACTGAGTTTGGCCTCCAGTGAGTTTTATGTTTGCAGGACACATTCCTGTCTCTCATTTTTTATTGACATATAGTATTTCATTATATCATCTTATTGCAATGTATTTAGCCATTTCAGGGTTGATGGGCACCTATTTGGATTCTATCACATCTGATGCTGTAATGGAGATTGCTATAGAAATCTACTGGTCTTTCTGTGCAAGGGCTCTAACTGATTATAACTATATAACTGAATATAAATATATATCACTATAACCCAGGAATTGCTGGGTTGTAGCACAAGTAAATTTCCAAATTTGCTAGAAAATACCACACTACTTCCAAAGAGTATGAAATTTGCACTCTATAGGAAGACTTTGGAGGTCATAATGATCAAATTTATCATCCACACAATTTTTCTGTGCATTTCTTTTATTATTTTTAAAGTTTCACAATTCTGATACATGTAGTAACGTCGCATGGTGGTATTAGTTTACATTTCTCTGGTTTTTAGAGTAATATTTAATACTCTATATTAACATAGCATACGTCATTAATCCATTCTACTTTGGGACATTTTCAGTTTCTGAGTATTTTGAGTAATGCTGGTATGAATTTTCTTCTACATATCTATGATACATGTGCTTAAACTTTTATCTTTTTTATAGGTTTGTATGTATATATGTATATATGTGTATATGTATTGCTGTACACTTACACAAGCATACATGTTATGTATCAACATATATGTAATATATAATATATAGTATATATAGAAATTACATATATTTTATATAATATTCATAAATAAATACACATAATTAATATGTTTATAGATAAGTGCATATAAAATATATGTGTATTTAAGATATGTAACTATGAGTAGATATTCACATATAGTTAAATAAGTATGTAAATATATATTTACATATATTTGTATTACTATATGTAAGTATATTGAAGTATTATATATGTATATGTACATATACTTACATATAATTTATCTCATGTATGTGTGCATATATAATCTGTCTATACATTAGGTAATTCTTCCAGAAAGTTATAAAAATTTACATCCCAGTAACAGTATGTGAGAATGTGTTTGCCATTTTGTACCGAAAAACACTCTGTGCTCTAAACATGTAGATAGTTGCCAAATATATAAGTGAATATTTATTTCTGAATGCCATTTATATTGGCATAAATGAGACGGAACATGTGGTATTTGGTTTTCTGTTCTTGTGATAGTTTGCTGAAATGATGGTTTCCAGCTGCATCCATGTCCCTACTAAGGACACGAACTCATCCTTTTTTATGGCTGTATAGTATTCCATGGTGTATATGTGCCACATTTTCTTAATCCAGTCTGTCACTGATGGACATTTGGGTTGATTCCAAGTCTTTGCTATGGTGAATAGTGCCGCAATAAACATATGTGTGCATGTGTCTTTATAGCAGCGTGACTTATAATCCTTTGGGTATATACCCAGTAATGGGATGGTTGGGTCAAATAGTATTTCTAGTTCTAGATCCTTGAGGAATCGCCACACTGTCTTCCACAATGGTTGAACTAGTTTACAGTCCCACCAACAGTGTAAAAGTGTTCCTATTTCTCCACATCCTCTCCAGCACCTGTTGTTTCCTGATTTTTTTAATGATTGCCATTCTAATTGGTGTGAGATGGTATCTCATTGTGGTTTTGATTTGCATTTCTTTGATGGCGAGTGATAATGAGCATTTTTTCATTTGTCTGTTGGCTGTATGAATGTCTTCTTTTGAGAAGTGTCTGTTCATATCCTTTGCCCACTTTTTAATGGGGTTGTTTGTTTTTTTCTTGTAAATTTGTTCAAGTTCCTTATAGGTTCTGGATATTTGCCCTTTGTCAGGTGAGTAGATTGCAAAACTTTTCTCCCATTCTGTAGGTTGCCTGTTCACTCCGATGGTAGTTTCTTTTGCTGTGCAGAAGCTCTTTAGTTTAATTAGATCCCATTTGTCAGTTCTGGCTTTTGCTGCCGTTGCTTTTGGTGTTTTAGACATGAAGTCCTTGCCCAGGCCTATGTTCTGAATGGTATTACCTAGGTTTTCTTCTAGGGTTTTTATGGTATTAGGTCTAACATTTAAGTCTCTAATCCATCTTGAATTAATTTTCGTGTAAGGAGTAAGGAAAGGATCCAGTTTCAGCTTTCTACTTATGGCTAGCCAATTTCCCAGCAGCATTTATTAAATAGGGAATCCTTTCCCCATTTCTTGTTTTTGTCAGGTTTGTCAAAGATCAGATGGCTGTAGATGTGTGGTATTATTTCTGAGGGCTGTGTTCTGTTCCATTGGTCTATATCTCTGTTTTGGTACCAGTACTATGCTGTTTTGGTTACTGTAGCCTTGTAGTATAGTTTGAAGCCAGGTAGCGTGATGCCTCCAGCTTTGCTCTTTAGGCTTAGGATTGTCATGGCAATGCGGGCTCTTTTTTGGTTCCATATGAACTTTAAAGCATTTTTTTTTTTTCCAATTCTGTGAAGGAAGTCATTGGTAGCTTGATGAGGATGGCATTGAATCTATAAATTACCTTGGGCAGTATGGCCATTTTCACAATATTGATTCTTCCTATCCATGAGCATGGTATGTTGTTCCATTTGTTTGTGTCCTCTTTTATTTCACTGAGTAGTGTTTGTAGTTCTCCTTGAAGAGGTCCTTTACATCCCTTGGAAGTTGGATTCCTAGGTATTTTATTCTCTTTGAAGCTATTGTGAATGGGAGTTCATACATGATTTGGCTCTGTTTGTCTGTTACTGGTGTATAAGAATGCTTGTGATTTTTGCACATTGATTTTGTATCCTGAGACTTTGCTGAAGTTTCTTATCAGCTTAAGGAGATTGTGTGCTGAGACGATGGGGTTTTCTAAATATACAATCATGTCATCTGCAAACAGGGACAATTTGACTTCCTCTTTTCCTAATTGAATACCGTTTATTTCTTTCTCTTGCCTGATTGCCCTAGCCAGAACTTGCAACACTGTGTTGAATAGGAGTGGTGAGAGAGGGCATCCCTGTCTTGTGCCAGTTTTCAAAGGGAATGCTTCCAGTTTTTGCCCATTCAGTATGATATTGGCTATGGGTTTGTCATAAATAGCACTTATTATTTTGAAATATGTTCCATCAATACCGAATTTATTGAGAGTTTTTAGCCTGAAGGGCTGTTGAATTTTGTCAAAGGCCTTTTCTGCGTCTGTTGAGATAATCATGTGGTTTTTGTCTTTGGTTCTGTTTATATGCTGGATTACGTTTATTGATTTGCATATGTTGGACAAGCCTTGCATCCCAAGTGGGATGAAGCCCACTTGATCATGGTGGATAAGCTTTTTGATGTGCTGCTGGATTCGGTTTGCCAGTATTTTATTGAGGATTTTTGCATCAATGTTCATCAGGGATATTGATCTAAAATTCTCTTT
The DNA here is from genome assembly GCF_043159975.1 of Macaca nemestrina. Taxonomy (NCBI): domain Eukaryota; kingdom Metazoa; phylum Chordata; class Mammalia; order Primates; family Cercopithecidae; genus Macaca; species Macaca nemestrina. Next base: position 1,110,875 of record NC_092125.1, on the reverse strand, counting down.
TTTTGTTGTGTCTCTGCCAGGCTTTGGTATCAGGATGATGTTGGCCTCGTAAAATGAGTTAGGGAGGATTCCCTGTTTTTCTATTGATTGGAATAATTTCAGAAGGAATGGTACCAACTCCTCCTTGTACCTCTGGTAGAATTTGGCTGTGAATCCGTCTGGTCCTGGACTTTTTTTGGTTGGTAGGCTATTAATTACTGCCTCAATTTCGGAGCCTGCTATTGGTCTATTCAGGGATTCAACTCCTTCCTGGTTTAGTCTTGGGAGAGTGTAAGTGTCCAGGGAATTATCCATTTTTTCTAGGTTTTCTAGTTTATTTGTGTAGAGGTGTTTATAGTATTCTCTGATGGTAGTTTGTATTTCTGTGGGATCAGTGGTGATATCCCCTTTATCATTTTTTATTGCGTCTATTTGGGAATCTGATTTAATATTTAAAATAACTTTAATTTTAAATCAAATTGATTCATATTCAGTATATTAACACATATAATTTAAAAAAATGCCTCATTAATTACCACACATATCCTCATCAGCAATAGCTTTCTTCTAGCATCATATCAAGTTTTCTTCCTTTGTTTTCTTTTTCTTTATTTTTAATTTTTTTCTTTTCCTTTTTTAGAGACGTGGTCTGACTCTCTTTCCCAGGCTGGTGTGCAATGGCTCAATCACTGTTCACTGCAGCTTTGACCTCCCAGGTTCAGCTGATCCTCCCACCTCTGTCTCTTGAGTAGCTGGGACTACAGACGTGCACCAACCTGCCTAGCTAGTCTGCTAGTCTTTTTTTTTTTTTTTTTTTTTTATGGTAAGGACCGTATAATATGTTTTGGCCTTGTGTGCCCACCCAAATCTCATCTCAAATTGTAATCCCCAGGTGTTGAGGGAAGGACCTTGTGGGAGGTGATCAGATCATAGGGGCAGTTTCCCCAGTTCTCATGATAGTGAGTGAGTTCTCATGAGGTCTACTGGTTTTATAATGGTCTCTTTCCCCTTCGCTCTCTCTCTGTCTCTCTTGCTGCTTTGTAAAAAGGTGCTTCCTTCCCCTTCACCTTCTGCCAGCATGCAGAACTGTGAGGCAGTTAAACCTTCTTCCTTTATAAATTACCCAGTCTTAGGAAAGTTCTTTATAGCAGTGTGAGAACGGACTAATACATCATGTCTTGCCAGGTCGCCCAGGCTGGTCTCAGACCACTGGACTCCACTGATCCACCTGCCTTTGCCTCCCAAAGTGCTGGGATAACAGATGTGACCCACGGTGCCCGGCCAATCTTTATTTCATGTACTTAAATATATATGTGTCTTAACTCTGATTATCCCCTTTCACCTCAGTTCTTCAAAAAGCTCTTGCTATTTTCCCTTCTCAGGAACCTGGAATTGACCATATGTATTTCCCAACGTCAGAACCTCTGAGGATCATAGCCATTAGCCAAATGGGCTATATGCCCATCTATCAGTTAATTACTTGGATCAGAATGATGTGATTCATTAACTATTTTATTGAGTTCATCCTCTTTGCCAGATGCAAGCACTGGTGAAAAAACTATGAATAAAAGTTATGGGAAAAATAGATAATAAAGTGGTAACAAATACAGTGTGTTGGAAAGATAAATGTGTCTTGTGGAAAATTAATGCAGTTAAGATAGGTATGAAATGCGGATGTGAGAAGTGATTGCCTCTTTCAGGAGCTAGCTTAAGAATGTCTCTTTAAGAAGGTGACAATAAAAAACCTGAGCAAAAGGAATGTGTGAAAATTGTTAACTCTTCAGGGAGCTACAACACTCTTTGGTTAAACTTACATGAGAAATAATAATGTTGAATGGGCCCACTTCCATGTGCTTTGAATGAGTGGACTTCTCCTTCAGAGACTCATGGTCACTTTGGTCCACAACCTGTTATAAAAAGTCTCACATGCCTATTATAATGTATTGTATAAACCCACACACTTGTGATCACTTGATTATTGGCAAAGGTACCAAAAACACAATGGAGAAAGAACAGCCTCTTCAACAAATGGTGTTGGGAAAATTGTATATCCACATGCGGAAAAATAGAATTGGATCATCATCTCATACCGTATACAAACATCAACTCAATATGGACTAAAGATTTGAGTGTAAGACCTGAAACTATAAAACCACTAGATTAAAACATTGGAGAACTACTCCACAGAATTGGTTTCGACAGTGATTTCCTGGATATGGCCCCCAAAGCACAAGTGGCAAAAGCAAAAACAAACCAAAAGGGATTGTGTCAAACTAAAAAGCTTCACACAGCAAAAGAGACAATAGAGTGAAGAGACAACCCACAGATTGGGAGGACAGTTTTGCAAATTTATTTTAATATTTTAATATTTAAGGGTTTATTATCCAAAATATATTAGGAACTCACACAACTCAAAAACAAGAAAACAAATAATACCATAAAAAAATAGTTGAAGGACTTAAATAGACACTTCTCAACAGAAGACATTCAAATGACCACCAGATATATGAGAAAACGCTCATATCACTGATCATCAGGAAAACACAAATTAAAGCTACAATGAGCTATTACCTCACAATTGTCATAATGGGTTTATCAGAAAGATACAACATAACAAGTGTTGGTGAAGGGGTGGAGGAAAAGAAACCCTTGTGCACTGTTGGTTGTGATGTAAGCTAAAGCTAAAGCGATTCCTCAGAAAATTATAAATAGTATTACCATACAATCTCCATAACCAAAGAAATTGAAATCAGTATGTTGAAGAGATATCTGCACTCCTATGTTCACTGCACTGTTATTTACATTAGTAAGGATATGAAGAAACCTAGATATCCATCTTAAGATGAATGGATATAGAAAATATAGTAAGTGTTCACAATGGAATTTCATTCAGCCCTCAAAAATGGGGGAAACCTTGTCATTTTTGACAACATGGATCAACCCAAACAACAAAATACGATGTCGATAAGCTAGGCTCAAAAAAGACAAATACTAAGTGATCTCACTTATATGTGGAATCTAGAAAAGTTGAACTCAGAAGTAGAGAGTAGAATGTTGGTTACAAGAGGCAGAGGATAAGAATGTATGGGAAAAGAGTTGTTGATCAAAGAATATAAAGTTTTAGTTAGACAGGAGGAATAAGTGTTATTGATCTATTGTACGGCATGATGCCTGTAATGAATAATAGTGTGTTATATATTTCAAAATTACTCAGTGGATTTTAAAAGTTTTTACTACACAAAAAAATAAATATGGGAAGTAATGGGGTTGTTGATTAGCCTAACGTAATCATTTTACATTATAAACATATATAAAACATCATATTGTACCCCAATATATATAAAATTATTGGTCGATTCAAAAAACTTCACACATTTTCTTGTGGTAGTTTCTGCTCTGGGAGAAGTAGCAGAATGCAATTTTTCAACATCATTTTTCTGTCCTGGGCTGGGATCTTTTAGTTGAAAGAAACTCACCACCTCAATGTCATTGGCCACTTCATTAGGATGTGTCATGATAATATCCCATTCCTGTTTCCCTCTGTGATTACGCCACTGATCTGTTCTTGGAATTGGAAGGGGAATTGAGAAAGAACAATAACAGAGAAGTGTAGCATCTGGACTCCTCCCAGGAAGAGCTTCTTTTATTTATTCACTTTAAAATTGTTATTTATGTCTCTGTGTAGAGAAAGTATCTGCTTACATTTTTCCTGGCTCCGAAATGTGGCATGATCACAATTGACTTAAACTTACACTGAATACCAATCACCATATTTGTGGAGGACAATGTAATGTTTTGATATTCGTATACACTGCGTAATGATCAAGTCAGGATGATTAGTATATTCGTCACCTTAAACATTTATCATTTATTTGTGATTAGAATATTCAAAAACCTCTCTTCTAGCAATTTTGAAATATGCAATACATTATCGTTTACTCTAGTTATCCTCCTATGCCATAGAAAAACATGCCGAGAACAATTAGAGTTGTAAATAATCGTGGTTCTTTAGAGCCACCTCAAGTTTAATATCCCTCCAAGAATCAAACTAAACCTTGATATAAAACAAATGACTCCTTTAAAACTCAGAGTGTGTCTTTGGAAGTATTGGCTGTGATGTTGCCCATTTTGCCACGTGTTCAGGTATTTTCCCAGAGTTCACACCAGGTGACTGGCCAAGTAGCTGTGGATGTTAGTATTTGAGAAAATATTTCCCTGCAAGGCTTCTGCTACCTTTAGAATAAAATCCAGATTATTTGCCTTCACCTGGCCCTGAGAAGTCCCTGATCTATGTCTCCTACTCCTTTCTGCTCACTGCCTCCTATCTCAATCATCAGAGGGCTTTGTGGGTTTTATCCATCAGGTTGACATGGCCAGCCCCTTCATCATGTTAGAGGGACCTGATGACTCCGTGTGATAACTCATTTACTACTTTTCTCCCTGAATTCATCACTGCCCAGTTTGACCAGATAATATATACTAATGTTTTTATGGCTCACATCAGCATGTGGTCTCCACAAGGTAAAAGACTATACCTGTTTGTCCATAATTTTACCTGATGGAATGAGAACTACATGGGAAGAATTTACCTAATGGAACGAGAACTACATAGGAGAATTACATAGGAAGGGTCCAATAGATACCTAATTAATTTAATCAATTAACAATAAATTAATCAATAAATTATTAATTGGATTATTATTTTAATATAATAAATTAATATTATATACTATATAATATAATGGCATATAATATTGTATACTATATATAAAATAGTATAATATGCCTTACATACTGAACCCTTCCTATGTGATATGGTTCTTGTTAATTAACTTGAATGAACTTCACCAGCCTTCCAATTGCTTTTGCTGGAGAAATTCTTCCATTTGCCTTTTCTTGCAGAAATTCTGGAGCCATTTTTTATGCTCAGTGTTATATCACAATTGTGGTTTATTGTTTTTGTACAAAGCCTGATCAAATTGTTTAATTTCTCCAGAATACATGAGGATATATTATACTTTTTACTAAATAAGGACTTATAACATTGGTGATTCTTTAACATCAAAGCAGTGGTAGAATCTCCAAAAAAAGTCAAAATCAAAACACAAAAATTATTCCTAGCGGTCATATTCAGAGCAGAAAAATTTAGGTTTTCTGCTTGAATTTAGAAAAAAGGAGTAAGATGTATCACGGAGTGAGGAATGTATCTCCCTGAATGAGCGACAACCCATTTGAAGAAGTAAAAGGAAATTCGAAATAATGAACTCTAACTCTGTGTAGAGAAACTATCTGTTTATATTTTTCCTAGATCTGTAAGGTGGCATGATCACAAGTCCCTTAAACATGTGTTGCATACCAATAAACATAAATAACATACCACAAATAAATGCACCCCTCATTGCATGTCATAGTGTTTCATTCTGTGGGGATATTCAGACCAGAATGACAAGGGTCTTGTTCATACAGAGACTGGGTGACATGGAGACTAAGAGCCTCATCTCTGATTCAAAGAAAACTGGTTTCTAAGTTGTGTTCTTCCCTTCCAAGTTCTCTGAGCTAAGGCAGGATTTTTCTTGTTTCTTTGTTTTGCCTCACCAAGCGTCGAAGTGCTCACTCAACATGGAACTAATATCAGAACCCCATAGTGTTGTGAAGATTAAGTTATATATGCAGGAAATGCATTTACAGTAATTAAATATTAGTTGGCCTTCTAATCCTAATTATTATAATTTTAAAATATTCCATGAGCTTCAATTTAAAAGAAGACACAAACAGAAATGAGTGGTAATAAAATGTTATAAGCACAACAAGAGTAGAAGTGTGGGGGAAGAGATATCAGCTATGCATAAGAGAAGATGGGATGTAAATTTTGAATTATGTTTACTGATTATGTGGGATTCAGATTGATAGTCATAAGCTACGTAAAATAGAACTTTCCAGAAGTGAGAAATGCTCTGTGATAAGGTTCAGATAGGCAGGGAAATGGAGGGCTACAGAGAAACGCAGGAGGTATAGAGTGACTGTGGTAGTGAGTGTGAGTCCTAGAAACAGGTAAAGGGAGACACAATGCACACCTTAAAAACATAGGATATGAGATTAAAAAAGTAAGGTTCCAAAATTTAGATAATCTAGCAGGAATCATAGATTATAGAATGACAAGATCAACTCTATGTTTAGACAAATAACTCAAATGGCAATGAGTAGATTATATTCTAAGTAAGAACTGGACTGAAGACATGAAAACACTTAAGAAGGTAGTCAGAAATTAGAGAAAGATATTAGGAGCTTGAATTTGGGCAATAAATGAGAGAGATGTATTACTATAAGTCTCAATTTTTTCCACAAAAATAAAACCCTTCCATAACTCCAACCATTGATAGACTTGAAGTAACTTAAGTGAATTAGTAAAATAACAGTAGTAAAACTTTTGTTAAACACAATGTTTGATACAGTAACATAGGATTTCATCCTGTGCAAAGTCATGTATATATTTTACAAATCATAGCTGAAGCCTGACATCCCAATTTCCATTTTATATGTTGCATGTTGTCTCTACCCTGTCATTGTCTCCCTGCCTTTATGTAAATAATTTAAGTACAAATAACTTTGATAACTTTATTTAAATAATTTTAATTGGTATGTATACATGAATGTAAACTGTTCCTATATTCTTCTTCAGATTATTTGATCTCAGTATTTTTATTGAAATCAGCAAAATCATAACTCAGATAAGGTCTCCCTGAATAGTTTTATTAAAGAATGTTAGGATAAAATAGACTCCAGATGGCAATTACAATAAATGTGTACATTCTGAAAATGAGCCAACAGATAGAGAAACACATAACCACTACTTTAGCGTGTGAGTTTTGCTTGTTACTTTTCAGCCCATCAGCAAAACTGTATATACTAAAGACACATTTTTATACACCATACACACACACACACACACATATATAAAAAACTCTGAAAACTTTTGATTGGATACTCTAAGGCTGTGCTGTCCAACACTGTAGACACTGACGCCATGTGACTACTGGGCATTTCAAATGTGTTTTGCCCATGCTGTACTGCACTCTAGTATAAAATAAACACAAGACTTTGAATACTTGGAATGAAAACAAAGTAAAAGCACATTAATTATTTTGTGTTGTTACATGTAGAAATTATGTCAATATATGAGTATAAGCATTATTACATTAATGGTAATATATGTACAGACATGTACTATAATATATTGCATATAACATACTGACAATGTATGCTATGTAATTAACATCTATGTTGTTAAAATTAATATTAATTATAGCATTGTTTTGAATTAAACATATTATTTAAATTTATTTGACTGCTTAAATGTACCTATTAGAAAATTTTAAATTATGTTATATTTCTATTGGACAACTCTGCTCTAGGGTGTTCAAACCAACTTGGAAAGAGGAAATACGAAGGGAATAGGGAAGGCCATGATTATTCTTTCAGGAAAGAGAATATCCCAAACACTCTTGTCATGGCCCCCAGGACTTCCTTATTCCTCAGGCTGTAGATAATGGGATTGAGCATGGGGGTAAGGATGGTGTAGAAGACTGCCAGGATCTTGTCTTCAGCTGGTGAGCGGAGATTCCTTGGCTGAAGATAGGTGTAGACAAAAGGTGCATAGTAAAAGACCACAACAGTTAAATGTGTTGATATGATACTTAAGGCCTTTTTTCTCCCTTCCTTTGAGCGCATATGATAGACAGCAAATAGGACTCGGCCATAAGAAGCAGTGATGCCAATGAAAGGAAAGAGCAGATAGAGGCTTGTACTTACAAAAACCATATATTCATAGACCCAAGTATCTGTACAGGCAATAAGCAACATGGCTGGGACATCGCAGAAGAAATGGTCAATGGCCCTAGTCCTGCAGTAGGGAATATGGAGGGTAGAGACTGTGTGTACCAAGGAGTTGATGGAACCCAGTGTCCAAGAGCCTCCAATCATCTTCATACACATCATTTTACTCATGTGGAGGGGGTAATGCAGAGGATGGCAGATGGCCACATAACGGTCGTAGGCCATGGAGGTCAGCAGTAAGCCTTCAGAACCCGCCATGGTCAGGAAGAAGAAGCTTTGCACACCGCATCCCAGGAAGGAGATGCCTTTCTGGCCAGAGAGGAAGTTGTACGCCATCTTGGGGACGGTGGTGGAGATGTATATCAGGTCCATGAGGGAGAGCTGGCTGAGAAGAAAGTACATTGGTGTGTGGAGACGAGGATCCACATGGATGAGGTGAATCATGGCCAAGTTACCCACTGAGGCCAGAAAGAATATGAGGATGATAAGGCACAAGAGGAATATGCCAGTTTGATTTGGGGGAAGCAGACCCAACAAAATGAAATCATTTGAAGTGTGATTCCATTTCTCCATGAAAACTTTCTGCTGTAACTGTGTCAAAAGAGAAATAGAAACAAAAGCAAAGCAGAAACATGAAATGAAACACAACAGAAAAACAAAAAGGAACTGAGTTTTTCAATGTTTCTTTAGAATGCGTTGTTTCTCCACTAACACTGCAGGTTTTGTTGAATCAATTTCTGTATCTGAATGGAATGTTCCCTACCCAATTGTTTCTGGTAAGCATCTCAGCAAGTCACAGATACATGTGAGGTCTTTCAGTAGAAAATCTAGCCCTGTAGGCGGCAAGATAAAGAAGATAATTAAAGCATTCCTTTCTAGATAACTCCTCGCCAGTTATTGGGGGAACCACCCCCAATAATTCAACATAGCTTCTTTTCTATTTTCCCTAAGTGTCAGCTGGTCTGAGAAATAAAGGGAAAGAGTACAAAAGAGAGAAATTTTAAAGCTGGGTGTCGGGGGAGACACCACATGTCGGCAGGTTGTGTGATGCCCCTCAAGCCACAAAACCAGCAAGTTTTTATTAGTGATTTTCAAAGGGAAGAGAGTGTACAAATAGGGTGTGGGTCACAGAGATCACATGCTTCACAAGGCAATAAAATATCACAAAGCAAATGGGGGCAGAGCGAGATCACAGGACTGGGGCGAAATTAAAATTGCTAATGAAGTTTTGGGAATGCATTGTCATTGATAACATCTTATCAGGAGACAGGGTTTGAGAGCAGACAACCTGTCTGACTAAAATTTACTAGGCAGGAATTTCCTCATCCGAATAGGCCTGGGAGCACTACAGGAGACTGGGGCTTATTTCATCCCTTATCTGCAACCATAAAAGACAGACATACCTAGAGTGGACATTTTAGAGACCTCCCCCTAGGAATGTGTTCTCTTTCTCTGGGCTGTTCCTTGCTGAGAAAAACAATTCAGTGATATTTCTCCTATTCACTTTTGTAAGAAGAGAAATATGGCTCTGTTCCGCCCGGCTCTCAGGCATTCAGACCTAATGGTTATCTCCCTTGTTCCCTGAACATCGCTGTTATCCTGTTCTTTTTTCAAGGTGTGCCCGTATTTCATATTGTTTAAACACACAGGCTTTATGAACAATTTGTGCAGTTAACACAATCATCACAGGATCCTGAGGTGACATACATCCTCAGCTTACAAAGATGACGGGATTAAGAAATTAAAGACAGGCATAGGAAATCACAAGAGTATTGACTGGGGAAATGATAAATGTCCATGAAATCTTCACAATTTATGTTCAGAGATTGCATTAAAGACAGGTGTAAGAAATTATAAAAGTATTAATTTGGGGAACTGATAAATGTCCATGAAATCTTCACAATTTATGTTCTTCTGCAATGGCTTCAGCTGGTCCCTCTGTTCGGGGTCCCTGACTTTCCGCAACAACCAGTCATATCACTTATGAGTTATTGGCAAGTCACAGGAACTGAGGAAGGCAGGAATACCTACATTCCCCAATGTTTTTATCTAATAGGGCATAATTACAATAGAAACTGTCATGTATGACTCAGAAACTTTCTATATGCTTAAATTATAAGTACTGAATTACCTAGCCCTCTTCTTCATCTTTAATTTCTGGTCATTCCTCCCCAGCTGACACTATTCCAGCAAGATAAATCTCAATCCTCTCCTTGATACTCTGCTTTTCATGTTCCTGACAGGCACTTCTGTGCCTTTCCTGAAAATGTACCCACAATGCAAATCGCTTCTTGAACTATAAAGGTTTTGTAAGTCTGATAAGATTCACATTAATTTTAAAATATTATTTAAACATTCTCTCTTCCCTAATAAGGTTTTCAGATGTTGAAGACCTACAGAACTCAATATCAAATGCATGGATATTTGCATACAATATTCTTTTCTTCATGTAAGTAAATTATACATAGTAAACCTCACAGATTGCATAGTAGGTTTATTTTTTTTTTTTTAAATTGTATTTGCCACAGCTGGAAGCAAAAAGTAGTGTCATAATGGAAATATAACAGATCAGTAAATTATATAACATATATATACACACACACACACACACATGTATGTGTGTATGTACATATCTACCTATCTATTTTCTATTTATCTATACTATATATAGGAGTCTTTGAGGTACCATAAATTATTTCAACTCTTCTTCACGTTATTTATTACAACCTTTCCACAACATAAATTCTGTGAATTTAGGCATTTTATCTTCAGTTTTCAAGTATTTAAAGTCGTATTTATAGATGTAGATAATAACCTTCTCAAATACTGTTAGTGATAGAATCACATTTTGATCCTGTGTAGCAGCTTCAAATTTTTAGTCATTTCAGTACCCCCAATTTAATAATTATATGGTAAATGCCTTCCTGTGTGTAAAACACTTCAGTCAACTTAAATTCTGTAATTATTGCTGTGCTGCAAAAGATCAAGCCTACTTAAATTTTCAGACTTGTTTGAAGCATACGGAGATTAGAGAGGATGTTCACTCTTTGTTCTTGTAGTCTGATTTTCAGTACCATAGATGACAGTAGAATCAAGCACCTGCAAATCTATTCAACTGGAAAAGCCAGTGTGAGTAGGAGGACATTTGTGATTTATGACTTAAGTATGTCTTCCTTTCTGAATTCCTTTACTTAATCCAGGTTTAAATCCAGGGGAAGAAATGTGGCAGCAGGATCCCATGAGGTGTGTCCAATACCAAGGCCTGAACAAGCTGACTTGGGTCTAAGTTTATGTGTTCCATCCTGGAGTTGTTTTGAAGGGAGACATTTTGATTCTTTCTTGCATAGACCACAGCCTCCGAGTATGATAAAGATTGTTTTATGGCACTTATTACAATAACGATTTTGTTTCCAAAAATGGAAAGGTGGCATGTTGTTGGGCAATGGAAGAGAATAGCTACTTTTAGGATCCTGTGAATCTAGAACTTGAAACTTTTAGGTCATGAAATATTGGAGTTTGAGTTTAGGATCTATTTCCATTGTTGTCCAGCAGCTTTCCTTATTAGACATGGGACCTTATTTAATGCAACGGAATTACAGGAAGCATCACTCTGTTGGTTACATTATTGCTGGGTAAATATTGTTCCTGTAGCTACCAAGTGAGTCTAAGATTAGTGACTGCCTTGGTCATTCTTGTTGATTTAAAGAATGGCACTGAGACAAATTAATATAGAAAGTGCATCTGGGCCAAGTTTGAGGGCTGCAGCCCAGAAACACTTCCTTGGGAAGTACCCTGGAGAACAAAGAAGAGACCCAAGTTTCTAAGGTAAAGAAAGGGAGGAATCAGGAGAGGAGACAAATTCTAAACTTGTTAGTCAGAAAGTCTCACTGATTTCAGAAACAACATTGATCAGTGATTGGTTATGCATTATTTAACTATAGGATATGTGGTATAGGGCATTGATAGGTTAATTCATGGCTAGTGGACACAAGTCGGTCTACAGCCCCCATAGCACATAGCTTCAGAAGACGATTACCTTGCTCAAGGAAGAGTGAGATGTGACTGCGGCCACATTTTCAATGTCTCTCTGGGCCTGATAGTTTAAAGGGGGCTTGCATTCCTCAGGAAAAAAAATTTTTTTCTTTCTCATTCTAAAAGATACATTGATGAAATTTATAGAGTTAAAAAAAAGCCCTCATTTCATAGGAACTAATAGCATAAATGTAGCAACTGTAGGGTCCTGAATTTATTTTGCAAATGTTATGAATAGTTAACTCATAACATTTTTAAAACTCCTTTAGAGAATCAGCAGGAGACCAATAGCATATTGTCATAGACTCAGCTACCTCAACGTCAACAATGTATAGGGCAGCTGTAAAGAGAATTCAGAGTTCTGTGTGTTCAGCACATAGCAGGTCCTTAGTGTCACTGTAATTTGCCCAGTCCCTGTGTAAACTATGGAGAGTCCTCAGACCCAGAGAAATTGTCTTTATTAATGTCACATTGTTTGAGAGCTACACATAGTGCAACACTAACAAGTACATGTTGCCTTGTTTTACATTTTTACATTTACATTTGCTTTTCCAATTTGTTGTGGAACTGTCTATTCCCTGTGCAGCAGAGAGTTTCCTTATGATGGGAAAACAACATTTCCAAAATAGCTTTCTAGGTTAAAACAAACCCAAATCAACTCATATTAATTCTATTACTATGACTCACCTTGTCCAAAGTTCTTCAGTTTGTTTAGTGGGAGAAAAAGCAGTTTTATAGTGACACCATCCTCTGCTAACATTCCATATATTACAGAAAACATGTAAACCTCAAACTGTGTTCTGATAGTCTATCAGACTTTCAGTAACATTATGTCACTGATCAATAGTCCCTGCATTAAACCAGAACTCTTTCTGAAATGAGAATCTCTTCTTTATGTGCCAAAATTTATGAGGAAGAAATAGCAGATAACACTTTATAATATTCGTTCCTTACAGCTCCTGCAGCTAGTCATCCTCTTTACGGTGAAATCAGAAAACAACTTCACCAACTCTTGTGAAATATTTTTCTGTTTGCATAAGTAGTGCTTAGATAAGACCTCTTCCTTTTCTATTACCTCGTTTCAGTGAAAACAGAATAAGACATTTTATACTTAATTTCCTCAGGTTCTACCATCAGAAGACAGAAGGATGAACTGCTATACTTCATATGTAGAACCTTAAGTCACTAACCCTTAGATATTCCTCTTTCTCCTCTAATTGATCTCCAGTGTCCAAGTCCATGGGGGCCAAAACCTTGGTCACTTCACTTCACTTTGCTGATTTCAGGATCAACTCAGTTATGAATTAGGGCAAATCAACCAACGCAATCAACTTTGCTGCATTCAGCTGTTACTAAGAATCAGACTGAAGAGGGGTGTATTTAATATTCCAGAACATGACCTCAGAACTGTAAGAGATGTTAAATTATGTTTATGGAAATTATCTCATTTTGTAAGTTAGAGAATTCTTTTTTTACTCAGAATATTTAGCACCTGCTTTTTGTAAGTTAGAGAATAATTGGCTAAATAATTTAAGAAACCTAAATGATTGTTCCTAAATGAAGACATTTTTAGACATGTTAAGGTCTCAAACACACATACCCACACCCACACACAGACATTTAATCACAGACAGTTATCATTTGAAATAAGTATGATATATCTGGAAAAAAATGTGATCTATTCTTTTGTTTGTGTTAAACTTAGTAGGAAATTAAATACATGATTTATGCTGGTGTCACTCTGTATTTCTTTCTCTATAATCATAACTTGTGTTTCCTCAAATCAGATTGGCTTTCTTATGCTCAGTTTACATGAAGCATAATGTCTACTGGTTAAATTTTAGGCTGGACTACGTGACTGCTTCTTCCAAATGATAAAACTTTAAGTATGTATAAACATGTGAACAGATTTTTGGAAAACATAAGGATTTTCTAAAATCTATAGATCCAAAAAACTGAAAGCCTTAAGACAAAATCCTGAGGACAGTATGGTCTCTGATTAATCTTCAAGCTTATAGAAAAGAGATGGATGTAGAGTGTATGTTACATTTTTTTCGCCAACATTTAGCATTCTTAACAAGGTATCATTGGAGCTAGATGGGTGAGAAATGAACTTTACCTTGGCAAAGAGTTGCATATGTGGGGAATGAGCTACAGGATAGGTGACACATGTTTTCTCCACTTTCAAACATGGAATTAAGAAACTCATTACTGGAGCATTCCTCTTTGCATACAATGGCAGATTTCACCCAAAATTGAAATACCCCTGGGTAAATTAGAAGATACACTTTCTATAATCATTCCATCATCATGGGAGTGTTGGCCAAGAGACATTAAGAAGAGTTGCAGAAATTTCAGGTGCTTCATGATAGTGGACATAAGGCATTAGAAGTAAGATGATGAGGGAGGTAAGACATAAATCGTGGATTGCTTCAAATTTCTGAAGAAAAAATATAGGTATTATTGTGTAGATGATATGAACTTTCAAAAATCTAAAAGCCAGGATGAAAAACAGAGAAAGATAATTTGTGCATAGTTGAAAATATTTTTACATCAAAGGCCACTAAAAAAGTAAATCATTCTTATAAAAAGTAATTAATGAGACCTAAAATGGGCCAGGAGGTCTGCTAAGAATTGAGGATTCAGTAGGACATGGGATTAAAATAATAAAGTAAGTCATTAATTAAAAGAACAAAACCAGAAGAATGATATGACTCCAGAGAGTGGGCAAAAGTTAAAACTTCAGATACACATTTTGAGTTGTCAGCAATATTTATTGATTTTGTAAATTTATTTATGATCAGCTCATGCAAGGCACCACTGACCTTAAGTCTGAATCTATGTGTGTCATGAAATTTTACAAGACCATGGATCAAAACAGTCAAGACTGGCCAGATGGGGTGGCTCACGCCTATAATCCCTGCACTTTGGGAGTCTGAGGCAGGCAGATCACTTGAAGTCAGGAGCTCAAGACCAGCCTGACAAACATGGTGAAACCCTGCCTCTAATAAAATACAAAAATTAGCCTAACGTGGTAGTGCCACCTGTAGTATCAGCTACTTGGAGGCTGAAGCTTGAGAATTGCTTGAACCTGGGAGGCTGAGGTTGCAGTGAGCTGAGATCATGCCCCAGCACTCCATCCTGGGCGACAGAGCAAGTCTCTGTCTCAAAAACTAAAAAAAACCCAGACAGGACTAATTACAAATACATCTGTAAACCTCATTAAGGTTCTTATCTTTTCTAACTCTTAAAGTTATAGCACACCACTGTTATTCAAAGGAATTAAAATAAGATTAAAGGATCTCTTATTTATGAAGAATCCCAATATTCACAAATATTAAAATAAAAAATCATTTATATTTTGTCAATGACATACTTTTACATTTATTTTACAAAAGGGAAAATCTTAGCTCATTTTATTTAAACTTAAGTAGTTGTTAATAAGATGGAAAATAATTTTTCAACGTTTGTTATTTGTTTTGATGATCATTCCGTTTATTGAAAGACAGAAACCTGGACTGATGTATTCATAAATTTTATAATTTACATATTAATCTTTGCATGTATATATGTATGTATTTATGTTGAGGGAAATTTTACACATACAGGAGGTGCACAAATAACTATATTGTAACCATTTAAAAACCACTATCAAAATATAAATAAATAAGATCAACACCTACTATTCCCCACATATAGAATTAATAAATTATAATTGAATTTCTACAAGTTACTGAAACAGGTAAATGTAAAATATATCCTTAAAGACACATGGTTGATGCTGACTAAATGATACTTCTATTTTTTACATTTAAAATATAGCATTTTAAATTACAGACATATGAGTTTGTGACAATATTTCATTAATTGTTATTTTTGAAAGTCTTAGAATTATACATTTTATTTTCTGTAAGTTTAATCTAATTAAGAAAAGCATTAGACAGAAAATTAAGTTCCATAGTTCATTATTTCACTCAAATATTCAACCAGCATTATTGAGCAACTGCTATGCACTAGGCTGTGTTCCATACAGTTGATTACACCAGTGAGCAGAACAAGGATCTCTCATTGTGAAGTGAAAATTCTGTCATAGAATGAAAATAAACAGTAAATACAACCAATGTGCTTATTATTTCACGTACTAGAAAGTGAAAAGTGGTAAACAAAAATGTGAAAATGAAGCAGAGTAAGGAGAACCAGAAAACGGGTTCAAGTGGGAGCTTTACAATTTTTTAAAAGAGTGTACCTACTAGAAATGAATGTACCTACCAGAAAAGAAGGTACCTGCTAGAAAAATTTTAATTATGTTTCTATTGGACAGTCCTGCACTAGGGTGTTCAAATCAACTTGGAAAGAGGAAAGAAAAAAAGGGAATTGGGAAGGCCATTATTATTCTTTCATGAAAGAGAGTATCCCAAATACTCTTGTCTCAGCCCTCAGGACTTCTTTATTCCTCAGGCTATAGATAATGGGATTGAACATGGGGGTAAGGATGGTGTAGAAGACTGCCAGGATCTTGTCTTCGGTTAGTGGGCAGAGATTCCTGGGCCAAAGATAGGCGTAGGCAGAAGATATGTCGTAAAACATCACAACAGTTAAATGTGTTGAAATGGTGGTGAAGGCCTTTTTTCTCCCCTACTTTGAGTGCATATGATAGACAGCAAATAGGACTCGGCCATAGGAAGCAGTGACACCAACAAAAGGAAAGGAGAAAGAAGCTTGTACTTACAAAAACCATATATTCATAGACCTAAGTATCCATAGAGGCAATAAGCAACATGGCTGGGACATCGCAGAAGAAATGATCAATGGCCCTAGACCTGCAGTAGGGAATATGGAGGGCACAGACTGTGTGTGCCAAGGAGTTGATGGATGCCAGTGTTCAAAAACCTAGGATCATCTTCACACACATCATTTTACTCATACGGATGGGATAATGGAGAGGGTGGCAGATGGCCACATAACGGTCGTAGGCCATGGAGGTCAGCAGTAAGCCTTCAGAACCCACCATGGTCAGGAAGAAGAAACTTTGCACACCACATCCCAGGAAGGAGATGCCTTTCTGGCCAGAGAGGAAGTTGTACGCCATCTTGGGGATGGCGGTGGAGATGTACATCAGGTCCATGAGGGAGAGCTGGCTGAGAAGAAAGTACATTGGTGTGTGGAGACGAGGATCCATGTGGATAAGGTGAATCATGGCCGAGTTACCCACCGAGGCCTGAAAGAATATGAGGATGATAAGGCACAAGAGGAATATTCCAGTTTGATTTGGCGGAAGAAGACCCAACAAAATGAAATCATTTGAAGTGTGATTTCTCCATGAAAACTTTCTGCTGTAACTGTGTCGAAAGAGAAATAAAAACAAAAGCAAAGCAGAAAACATGAAATGAAACACAACAGAAAAACAAAAAGGAACTGACTTTATGAATGTTTGTTTAGAATAAGTTGTTTCTCCTCTAATACTGCAGGTTTTGTTAAATCAACTTCTACATCCGGATGCAATGTTAGCTTTCTAGTTGTTTCTGGTAAGCCTCTCTGGAAGTCATAGATACATGTGAGTTCTTTCAGTACAAAGTCTAACTCTGTAGGCAGCAAAGATTAAGACAATAACTAAAGTATTACTTTCTAGATAACTCCTGGCCAGCCAAATCACGCATGAGTTATCAACAAGTCACAGGAACTGAGGAAAACAGGAATACCTACATTCCACAGTGTTTTAATTTAATAGGGCATAATTACAATAGAAGCAGGGATGTGTGACTCGTGAACTTTCTATAGGCTTAAATTATAAGTACGGAATTACCTAGCCCTCTTCTTCATCTTTAATTTCTCATCTTTCCTCCCCAGCTGACACTACTCCAGCCAGACAAACCTTGATCCTCCCATTGATACTCTGCCTTTCGTGTTCCTGACAGGCACTTCTGTGCCTTTCCTGAAAATGTGCCCACCAGTCAAATCACCTTTTGAACTGTAAGTGTTTGGTATGTCTGATAAGATCCATGTTCATTATAAAATATTATTTAAATATTCTCTGTTTCCTAATAATGTTTTCAGATTTGAAGGCCTACAGAACTCAAAATCAAATGCACAGACATTCGCATACAATATTCTTTTCTTCATGTAAATAAATTATACATAATAAAGGTCACAGATGACATAATAGGCTTTTTAAAAAAATTGTGTTTGCCACAGCTGCAAGCAATAACTAGTATCATAATGGAAATGTAAAAGATGAATAACTATTATAAAATTACGTATGTGTGTGTATGTACATATCTACCCATTATCTCTCTATCTATACTATATATAGGAGTCTTTAAGGTGCCACAAATTATTCCAACTGTTCTTTCCATTATTTATTATAATATTTCCACAAAACAAATTCTACATATTTAGGTGTTGGGAGCAAGCCCCCCCAAATCTGGCCATAATCTGGCCCCAAGACTGGCCATAAACAAAATCTCTGCAGCACTGTAATATATTCATAATGTCCCTAATGCCCAAGCTGGAAGGTTGTGGGTTTACAGGAATGAGGGCAAGGAACACCTGGCCCGCCCAGGGCAGAAAACCACTTAAAGGCATTCTTAAGTCACAAACAATAGCATGAACGATTTATGCGTTAAGGGCATGTTCCTGCTGCGGTTAACTAGCCCAACCTATTCATTTAATTAAGGCCATCCCTTCGTTTCCCATAAGGGATACTTTTAGTTAATTTAATATCTATAGAAACAATGCTAATGACTGGTTTGCTGTTAATAAATAGGTGGGTAAATCTCTGTTCAGGGCTCTCAGCTCTGAAGTCTGCGAGACCCCTGATTTCCCACTTCACACCACTGTATTTCTGTGTGTTTGTCTTTAATTCCTCTAGCGCTGCTGGGTTAGGGTCTCCTCGACTGAGCTGGACTCATCATTTAGGCATTAGAATCTTCATTTTTTCAAATATTTAAAATATTATTTAGAGATGTAAAGAATAACCTTCTCTAATACTGTTAGTAATGGAATAAGATTTTGAACACTTGTAGCTGTTTCAAATTTCTAGTCATTTCAATACCACTAGTTTAGTAGTTATTTGGTAAATGCCTTCCTGTGTGTACAATATCTTATTCAACTTAAATTGTGTGATTGTTGCTCTTCTGCAAAAGATCAAGCCTACTTCAATTTTCAGACTTGTTTGAGGTATACAGAGATTAGAGAGGATGCTCACTTTCTGTTCTTGTGGTTTGGTTTTCATTACTGTAGATGACCGCAGAGTCAAGCACCTGCAAAGCTATTCAACAGGAAAAGTAAGTGTGAGCACTAGGGCATTTGTGATTTATGGCTTAAGTATTTCTTCCTATTTAATTAGGTAAAACAACAAAATTCAGGTTAAATGTTAATAATTGAGAATAAAGAAATCAAAAGTCCAAAAATAAATAATGTTCCCTTTCTGGAAAGTTTGTCTAGCTTTTTATGCCTAGGCCTTTCCTTGGGATTTTAATTTATGGCTCACACTTTTATAGTCTCTCTCGCTTTACACCACCTCGAATCTGGCAATTTGTTTTTTTCTTCATGCAGTCTTCCAAGTGGCATTAATTATCATTGTGGCAATTCTTATATTCCCAATGCCTGGGTGACTTCTTCCTCTACTTAGGCTTGGGGTGAGATGTCATGTTTTGTGAGTGATCTTCTGTCTGAGGGAGCTATTGATGCCACATCCTGCTCAGCATATTGATTTGGATAGACATCTTGGGTTATTTATTTTTCAACTTTTACATCAAAAAAAATTATTAGTTTGTTGCCATGATTTACATGTAGTAACTGAAACTCAACTTTTACTCCATATAAGCTTGAGTAGCATTAATACAATTGTGAAAGAGAGCCTGCCACAGAAAAATGCAAATGCATTTTTATGGCTGCCTAAGGGACAGTCACAGTGAAAAGCCGGGAACATGACAGGTGCAGTGTAGCATTGGACATGGATGCCAGATGGGATCACAGGCATCCTCTGCTTCTTGTAGATCTTTAGAAATAAAAACTGATCAGATAGAACATCTAAAAACCATCATTATGATACATTCATTTCTTCAAAAAATGTTCAATGAGTTTCTGTTTTATGACAGTGCTACTAGCTACTGGCATGCTTTGATGATTAAAACACAAAAGATTTTACAATATGTAATTAAAATATAGTTGATTATACAAACAATAGACCAACAAACTCAACCATGAAGTTTGAGGTTGTGTAGTGATTAGAATTCTAAAGAAAACTAAAGGAGCAGAGGGATCACTGGACTAAACAAAGAGATTCAGAAAGTACTACAAAAGACTTTTCTAATCTCCAGGCCATGTATGATAAAGATTGACTTTGTAACTGATCTGGCCACAGTTTATCAGTAAGAACTATCCTACTCATTTAGTTCCAAACAATTATTTGATTCATTTTATCAGATTAATGTATTGAGAGTCTTCTATGCAGTAGTCACTGAGTGAGGCAGTGGAGATAGAATAATTCATCAGGTGCTGTCACATCCCTAAGTGGGTGACCAACTGTCCTGATGTACCCAGGCCTTAGGGGATCCCCAGCATGCCCTGGAAATTGGAAAAGCCTTTTGGAGTACTTTCTGAATTCCTTTGCTTAATCCAGGTTTAAATCCAAGGGAAGAAATGTGTCAGCAGGATCCCATGAGGTGTGTCCAATACCAAGCCCTGAACAGGCTGACTTGGGTCTAAGTTTATGTGTGGCATCCTGGAGTTGTTTTGAAGGCAGACATTTTGATACTTTCTTGCATAGACCACAGCTGAGAGTATTATAAAGATTGTTTTATCGTAGTTACTACAATAATGATTTTATTTCCAAAAATGGAAACCTGGCATGTTGTTAGACAATGGAAGAGAATAGCTACTATTAGGGTCCTGTGAACCTGGGACTGGGAGCGTTTAGGTCATGGGACATTGTAATTTGAGTATAGGATGTATTTCCATTGATGTCCAGCAGCTTTCCTTGTTAGACATGGGACCTTATTTAATGCACCAGAATTACATGAAGCATCACTCTGTCGGTTACATTATAGCTGGGAAAATATTGTTCCTGTGGCTGCCAGGTGAGTCTAAGATTAGTGACTGCCTTGACCATTCTTGTTGACTTAAAGAATGACATTGAGGCAAAATTAATGCAGAAAGTTAATTTGGGCCAATGTTTCTGGACTGCAGCCCAGAAACACTTCCTTGGGAAGTACCCTGGAGAACAAAGAAGAGACCCAAGTTTCTTTTTTTTTTTTTTTTTTTAATTATTATACTTTAAGTTCTAGGGTACACGTGCATAACGTGCAGATTTGTTACATATGTATACTTGTGCCATGTTGGTGTGCTGCACCCATCAACTCGTCAGCACCCATCAACTCGTCATTTACATCAGGTATAACTCCCAATGCAACCCCTCCCCCCTTCCCCCTCCCCATAATAGGCCCCGGTGTGTGATGTTCCCTTTCCAGAGTCCAAGTGATCTCATTGTTCAGTTCCCACCTATGAGTGAGAACATGCGGTGTTTGGTTTTCTGTTCTTGTGATAGTTTGCTAAGAATGATGGTTTCCAGCTGCATCCATGTCCCTACAAAGGACACAAACTCATCCTTTTTTATGGCTGCATAGTATTCCATGGTGTATATGTGCCACATTTTCTTAATCCAGTCTGTCACTGATGGACATTTGGGTTGATTCCAAATCTTTGCTATTGTGAATAGTGCCACAATAAACATACATGTGCATGTGTCTTTTTAGCCGCGTGACTTATAATCCTTTGGGTATATACCCAGTAATAGAATGGCTGGGTCATATGGTACTTCTAGTTCTGGATCCTTGAGGAATCGCCATACTGTTTTCCATAATGGTTGAACTAGTTTACAGTCCCACCAACAGTGTAAAAGTGTTCCTATTTCTCCACATCCTCTCCAGCACCTGTTGTTTCCTGACTTTTGAATGATTGCCATTCTAACTGGTGTGAGATGGTATCTCATTGTGATTTTGATTTGCATTTCTCTGATGGCCAGTGATGACGAGCATTTTTTCATGTGTCTGTAGGCTGTATGAATGTCTTCTTTTGAGAAATGTCTGTTCATATCCTTTGCCCACTTTTTGATGGGGTTGTTTGTTTTTCTCTTGTAAATTTGTTTGAGTTCTTTGTAGGTTCTGGATATTAGCCCTTTGTCAGATGAGTAGATTGCAAAAATTTTCTTCCATTCTGTAGGTTGCCTGTTCACTCTGATGGTAGTTTCTTTTGCTGTGCAGAAGCTCTTTAGCTTAATTAGATCCCATTTGTCAATTTTGGTTTTTGTTGCTGTTGCTTTTGGTGTTTTAGACATGAAGTCCTTGCCCATGCCTATGTCCTGAATGGTATTACCTAGGTTTTCTTCTAGGGTTTTTATGGTATTAGGTCTAACATTTAAGTCTCTAATGCATCTTGAATTAATTTTCGTATAAGGAGTAAGGAAAGGATCCAGTTTCAGCTTTCTACTTATGGCTAGCCAGTTTTCCCAGCAGCGTTTATTAAATAGGGAATCCTTTCCCCATTTCTTGTTTTTGTCAGGTTTGTCAAAGATCAGATGGCTGTAGATGTGTGGTATTATTTCTGAGGACTCTGTTCTGTTCCATTGGTCTATATCTCTGTTTTGGTACCAGTACCATGCTGTTTTGGTTACTGTAGCCTTGTAGTATAGTTTGAAGTCAGGTAGCATGATGCCTCCAGCTTTTTCTTTTGACTTAGGATTGTGTTGGCAATGCAGGCTCTTTTTTGGTTCCATATGAACTTTAAAGCAGTTTTTTCCAATTCTGTGAGAAACTCATTGGTAGCTTGATGGGGATGGCATTGAATGTATAAATTACCTTGGGCAGTATGGCTATTTTCATGATATTGATTCTTCGTATCCATGAGCATAGTATGTTCTTCCATTTGTTTGTGTCCTCTTTTATTTCACTGAGCAGTGGTTTGTAGTTCTCCTTGAAGAGGTCCTTTACATCCCTTGTAAGTTGGATTCCTAGGTATTTTATTCTCTTTGAAGCAATTGTGAATGGAAGTTCATTCATGATTTGGTTCTCTGTTTGTCTGTTACTGGTGTATAGGAATGCTTGTGATTTTTGCACATTAATTTTGTATCCTGAGACTGCTGAAGTTGCTTATCAGCTTAAGGAGATTTAGGGCTGAGACGATGGGGTTTTCTAAATATACAATCATGTCATCTGCAAACAGGGACAATTTGACTTCTTCTTTTCCTAACTGAATAGCCTTGATTTCTTTCTCTTGCCTGATTGCCCTAGCCAAAACTTGCAAGACTATGTTGAATAGGAGTGGTGAGAGAGGGCATCCCTGTCTCTTGCCAGTTTTCAAAAGGAATGCTTCCAGTATTTGCCCATTCAGTATGATATTGGCTGCGGGTTTGTCATAAATAGTTCTTATTATTTGAGATACGTTCCATCAATACCGAATTTATTGAGAGTTTTTAGCCTGAAGAGCTGTTGAATTTTGTCAAAGGCCTTTCTGCTTCTATTGAGATAATCATGTGGTTTTTGTCTTTGGTTCTGTTTATATGCTGGATTACGTTTATTGATTTGCGTATGTGGAACCAGCCTTGCATCCCAGGGATGAAGCCAACTTGATCGTGGTGGATAAGCTTTTTGATGTGCTGCTGGATTCGGTTTGCCAGTATTTTATTGAGGATTTTTGCATCATGTTCATCAGGGATATTGGTCTAAAATTCTCCTTTTTTGTTGTGTCTCTGCCCAGGCTTTGGTATCAGGATGATGTTGGCCTCATAAAATGAGTTAGGGAGGATTCCCTCTTTTTCTATTGATTGGAATAGTTTCAGAAGGAATGGTACTAGCTCCTTCTTGTACCTCTGGTAGAATTCGATTGTGAATCCCTCTGGTTCTGGCCTTTTTTTGGTTGGTAGGCTATTAATTATTGCCTCAATTTCAGAGCCTGCTATTGGTCTATTCAGGGATTCAACTTCTTCCTGGTTTAGTTGTGGGAGAGTGTCAGTGTCCGGGAAATTATCCATTTCTTCTAGGTTTTCTAGTTTTTTTGCATAGAGGTGTTTATAGTATTCTCTGATGGTAGTTTGTATTTCTGTGGGGTCGGTGGTGATATCCCCTTTATCATTTTTTATTGCATCTATTTGATTCTTCTCTCTTTTCTTCTTTATTAGTCTTGCTAGCGGTCTGTGAATTTTGTTGATCTTTTCAAAAAACCAGCTCCTGGATTCATTGATTTTTTTGGAGGGTTTTTTGTGTCTCTATCTCCTTCAGTTCTGCTCTGATCTAAGTTATTTCTTGCCTTCTGCTAGCTTTTGAATGTGTTTGCTCTTGCTTCTCTAGTTCTTTTAATTGTGATGTTAAGGTGTCAATTTTAGATCTTTCCTGCTTTCTCTTGTTGGCATTTAGTCCTATAAATTTCCCTCTACACACTGTTTTAAATGTGTCCCAGAGATTCTGGTATGTTGTATCTTTGTTCTCATTTATTTCAAAGAACATCTTATTTCTGCCTTCATTTTGTTATGTAACCAGCAGTCATTCAGGAGCAGGTTTTTCAGTTTCCAGATAGTTGAGCGGTTTTGATTTTCTTAGTCCTGAGTTCTAGTTTGATTGCACTGTGGTCTGAGAGACAGTTTGTTATAATTTCTGTTCTTTTACATTTGCTGAAGAGTGCTTTACTTCCAATTATGTGGTCAATTTTGGAATAAGTACGATGTGGTGCTGAGAAGAATGTATATTCTGTTTATTTGGGGTGGAGAGCTCTGTAGATGTCTATTGGGTCTGCTTGGTGCAGAGTTGAGTTCAATTCCTGGATATCCTTGTTAACTTTCTGTCTCATTGATCTGTCTAATGTTGACAGTGGGGTGTTAAAGTCTCCCGTTATTATTGTATGGGAGTCTAAATCTCTTTGTAAGTCTCTAAGGACTTGCTTTATGAATCTGGGTGCTTCTGTATTGGGTGCATATATATTTAGGATAGTTAGCTCTTCCTGATGAATTGATCCCTTTACCATTATGTAATGACCTTCTTTGTCTCTTGATGTTTGATGGTTTAATGTCTGTTTTATCAGAGACTAGGATTGTAACCCCTGCTTTTTTTGTTTTCCATTTGCTTTGTAGATCCTCCTCCATCCCTTTATTTTGAGCCTATGTGTGTCTCTGCCTGTGAGATGGGTCTCCTGAATACAGTAAACTGATGGGTCTTGACTCTTTATCCAGTTTGCCAGTCTGTGTCTTTTAATTGGACCATTTAGTCCATTTACATTTAAGGTTAAGATTGTTATGTGTGAACTTGATCCTGTCATTATAATATTAGCTGGTTATTTTGCTCGTTAGTTGATGCAGTTTCTTCCTAGCATCGATGGACTTTACATTTGGGCATATTTTTGCAATGGTGATACCAGTTGCTCCTTTCCATGTTTAGTGCTTCCTTCAGGAGCTCTTGTAGGGCAGGCCTGGTGGTGTCAAAATCTCTAAGCATTTGCTTATCTGTAAAGGATTTTATTTCTCCTTCACTTATGAAACTTAGTGTGGCTGGATATGAAATTCTGGGTTGAAAAGTCTTTTCTTTAAGAATGTTGAATATTGGCCCCTACTCTCTTCTGGCTTGGAGAGTGTCCGCTGAGAGATCTGCTGTTAGTCTGATGGGCTTCCCTTTGTGGGTAACCCAACCTTTCATTCTGGCTGCCCTTAACATTTTTTCCTTCATTTCAACTTTGGTGAATCTGACAATTATGTGTCTTGGAGTTGCTCTTCTTGAGGAGTATCTTTGTGGCATTCTCTGTATTTCCTGAATTTGAATGTTGGTCTGCCCTACTAGGTTGGGGAAGTTCTCCTGGATGATATCTTGCAGAGTGTTTTCCAACTTGGTTCCATTTTCCCCGTCACTTTCAGGCACACCAATCAGACGTAGATTTGGTCTTTTCACATAATCCCATATTTCTTGGAGGCTTTGTTCATTTCTTTTTACTCTTTTTTCTTTACATTTCTCTTCTCACTTCGTTTCATTCATTTGATCTTCAATCATTGATACTCTTTCTTCCAGTTGATCAAGTCGGTTACTTAAGCTTGTGCATTTTTCACATAGTTGTCGTGTCATGGTTTTCATCTCTATCAGTTCTTTTAAGGTCTTCTCTACATTGATTATTCTAGTTATCCGTTCATCCATTCTTTTTTCAAGGGTTTTGGTTTCTTTGAGCTGGTTACGTAGTTTATCCTTTAGATCTGAGAAGTTTGATCGACTGAAGCCTTCTTCTCTCAACTCATCAAAGTCATTCTCCTTCCAGCTTTGTTCCATTGCTGGCGATGAGCTGCGTTCCTTTGGAGGGGGAGATGCACTCGGATTTTTTGAATTTCCAGCTTTTCTGCACTGCTTTTTCCCCATCTTTGTGGTTTTATCTGCCTTTGGTCTTTGATGATGGTGATGTACTGACAGGGTTTTGATATGGGTGTCCTTTCTATTTGTTAGTTTTGTTCTAACAGTCAGGACCCTCAGCTGTAGGTCTGTTGGAGTTTGCTTGAGGTCCACTCCAGACCCTGTTTGCCTGGGTATCAGCAGCGGAGGCTTCTGAAGATAGAATATTGCTGAACAGTGAGTGTTGCTGTCTGATTCTTGCTCTGGAAGCTTCGTCTCAAGGTGTACCCAGCTGTGTGAGGTGTGATGTGTCAGTCTCCACCTAGTTCGGGATGTCTCCCAGTTAGGCTACTCAGAGGTCAGGGATCTACTTGAGCAGGCAGTCTGTCCATTCTCAGATCTCAACCTCCATGCTGGGAGAACCACTGTTCTCTTCAAAGCTGTCAGACAGGGACTTTTACATCTGCCAAGGTTTCTGCTGCTTTTTGTTTAGCTATGCCCTGTCCCCAGAGGTGAAGTCTACAGAGGCAGGCAGGCCTCCTTGAGCTGCTTGGGCTCTACCCAATTTGAGCTTCCTGGTGGCTTTATCTACTTAAGCCTCAGCAATGGCGGGCACCTCTCCTCCATCCTCACTGCTGCCTTGCAGTTAGATCTCAGATTGCTGTGCTAGCAATGAGGGAGGCTCCGTGGGCATTGGACCCCCCAGGCCAGGCATGGGATATAATCACCCGGTGTGCCGTTTGCTAAGACCCTTGGTAAAGTGCAGTATTAGGGTGGGAGTTACCTGATTTTCCAGGTGTTTTGTGTCTCATTTTCCCTTGGCTAGAAAAAGGAATTCCCTTCCCCCTTGCCCTTCCCAGGTGAGGCGATGCCTCGCCCTGCTTCAGCTCTCGTTGGTCGGGCTGCACCTGTGGACCAGCATCAACTGTCTGACATGCCCCAGTGAGATGAACCTGGTACCTCAGTTGAAAATGCAGAAATCACCTGTCTTCTGTGTCGCTCACGCTGGGAGCTGGAGGCTGGAGCTGTTACTATTTGGCCATCTTGGGCGCCACCTCTCGAAAGTCATCCTCTTTAAGAGAACAGGAAAGTCTCCATGGAGGGATGATTTCCATGTAAAATCTTGGGAGAACAGAGGAAATGGAAGCTTTTAGAAGTGCTGGGGAAGAGTGTTTATGTGCAAGAAAGAACCCAAGTTATGAAAAAGATGCAAGGTAGCTCAATTTGTGTAAATATAAATACTTCAGTTTCACCTGAAATGTAAACTAAACATACCACATTTTACAATTTTTCTTGTAATTAAAAAGATTTTGACCTAGCAGAATGTCTGCAAACTCAAAACTCTTGTTCCAGAAAGAATAACCTAGTATTTGGATTGAAATGTATGTATGTGGGGAGAAATTTGAGGCAAGTAATTAACTGAATTGTTATTTTAATGTAATATTTGGTGTTTCTGTCCTCTAAAATCAGGTGCTAAATATTTGGAGTGAAACATGTTGGAATTATAGTGAAGATTCCCTCAATATAAAATCTAATAGATGTTTTATTGGTAGCAAATGATTATCACAGACCCCACTGTACTAGTTTTTGTATTCCCAGATTGACTCATTTGCCCTCTGCAATGATTCTTTCTCATCAATATATTTCTGCTATAAATTCTGACCACCAAATGCATAACATTCTAAGGTAATCTGCATACATACATGATGTACTAAAGTGAATTTAAAAAGGACTTTAAAATATGCCTCTGGTAGTTCTGATTTTTACAAATATATTCAATAAAGCAAATTTAATATTATTCCTCCAATATAGTTATAATTTTGTCCTCATTGAGCAACTTCCCTCTCTGCTCCTTATCCCCCCATGTTTCCCAGCCACTAGTAACCAGTATCCTACTCTCTACTTCTATTAGATCGGATTTTTTACCTTCTGTATGTGAATGAGAACATGGAGTATTTATCTTTCTGTGGCTGGTTTATATAACTTAACATAATGTCATCCAAGCTCATCCTGTTGCCACAAATGACAAGATTTCATTTTTTTAAAAATGACTGAATAGTATTACGTTGTGTATATAGACCACATTTTCTTTATCTGTTCACTGGTTGGTGAACACGTAGTTTGATTCCCTATCTTGGATATTTTGAATAGTGCTGCACTAAACATTGAGGTGC
This sequence comes from Macaca nemestrina, assembly GCF_043159975.1. Classification (NCBI taxonomy): domain Eukaryota; kingdom Metazoa; phylum Chordata; class Mammalia; order Primates; family Cercopithecidae; genus Macaca; species Macaca nemestrina. The sequence continues at coordinate 1,082,503 of NC_092125.1, read as the reverse complement.
AGATGTCTCTTAAGTGGGTCAGTTTCCTTTCCTTTTGATATATGCCCTGTAGTGGAATTGCTGGATCCTATGACAGACCTATAATATGATTTATAATAGCTATACTAATTTACATTCCCATCAAGAATGTATAAGACTTCTCTTTCTCTACCCCCTCACCAGCATTTGTTATTATTTTGTCTTTTTTGATAATAGTAAGATGATGTGTCATTGTGGTTTTGATTTGTATTTCCCTTACGATTAGTGATGTTGAACATGTTTTCATTACAAAGCATGCATCACTAACTCTCATTTTATTTTGCAGATACGTTATTATAAGGTTTAAGTTTTACACTAGTTTTTCTTCTTTCTTTATTATTTATTCATTTATTTTTTTAGTTTAAAAAAAAGTGAATTTCATGATGGGTCATCAGAATCACACTTTGCACAGCGATTTCATACTTTTGGGACTGTTCTCTTCTTCCCCAACAAGTCTGGTTTTCTTCTTATTTATATTCGTCATTTTCATTATGAGTGTAACAGGAAATACACTCATGATCCTCCTCATTTGCAGTGAGTCCAGACTTCACACTCCAATGTATTTTCTGCTCAGCCATCTCTCCTTTATGGATATCTTGCATGTTTCCAACATCGTTCCCAAAATGGTCACTGACTTCCTGTCAGGCAGCAGAACTATTTCACTTGCATGTTGTGGGTTCCAGGTGTTTCTGTCCCTCACCCTCCTGGGTGGTGAGTGCCTTCTCCTGGCTGCAATGTCCTATGATCGCTATGTGGCCATCTGTCACCCACTGCGCTATCCGACTCTAATGAAGGAGTATGCCAGCACTCTCATGGCTGGAGGCTCCTGGCTCATTGGGGTTTTCAACTCCACAGTCCACACAGCTTACGCACTGCAGTTTCCCTTCTGCGGCTCTAGGGCAATCGATCACTTTTTCTGTGAAGTCCCTGCCATGTTGAAGTTGTCCTGTGCATACACAACAAACTATGAACGAGGGGTTTATGTAAGTGCTGTGTTATTCCTGGTGATCCCTGCCTTCTTGATCTCTGCTTCTTATGGCCAAATTATTCTTACTGTCCTCCAGATGAAATCATCAGAGGCAAGAAAAAAGTCATTTTCCACTTGTTCCTTCCACATGATTGTGGTCATGATGTACTATGGGCCATTTATTTTTACATATATGAGACCTAAATCACACCACACTCCAGGCCAGGATAAGTTCCTGGCAATATTCTATATGATCCTCACACCCACACTCAACCCCTTAATCCACAGCTTTAGGAATAAAGATGTTCTGGTGGTGATAAAAAATATGCTCAAAAGTAAGTTTCTGCATAAAAAATGAATAGGAAAATTCCTGAACGTGCATTCTATTTCTACATTAAATACCTGAAGGATACTCATGATAGATTTTCTAGAAAGAAACCAATGCTTCTATCTTGCACATATAAGAAGTGAATATTTCAGAAACCTTGTTAATAATAAATTATAACCTGTGTTTGTGTTGTAAACATATACCTCTAGAAATGTATTGTTCCTTCTGTGGTACCAATTATAATCATGCAACAGTTATAGGAAGTAAAAATTACCCAAGGCGTCCTACTTCCTAACACTAAAATTGTAAGACTTTATAAGAATGTCTTTAAAAATACAATCCCTTATGCACTGTATAACAAACACAAATCCATATAATGTCTATTTTTATAAAACTTTGTAAAATTATATTGCTAACTATCATTTATGAAAAATCCACAAATTCCACATGAAATCTCCATTATTCTTTGCCTGGTTTGTCAACACCTTTGTTTAGTAAAGTTTTATATATATACCTATATACATATATAATTTGTGTTAAAACTGAATTACTCATATGTTAGAAGCAAGTCTATAATATCAGATAAGATTATAAAAATTGTCTAATTTCATTTATGCATATAGTATTGTATTTTACAAACTTCTAGAAATTCATCCTAAAATTTTTTTTCAAAGAAGATAATATTTCTATTGAGAATTAGTTAATTTTTTTATTTTTTTAGAAACAATAAGATGCACTTTGTAACTTTCCAACATACAAAGAGCCTGGATCAAATCTGCCTTCTGGCAGCTGGGCACCACGTCGGCTCCCCTGGAGGCTCCTGCCTTCCTTCACACTGCACTGCTCACTGGGTGGCTCTGGCCCTGGGACCTGGTGGTAGGGGCTGAAGAAAGGCGGCTGGGAAGCCAAGTTCTGCTCTCCTCACGCGGTGGCCTGCGCCTGTCGTCTGCTTGTTTGGCTACAGAACGCCTGGGAAACCACTGGTGTAGGTCCAAGAGCCCAAAAGCTGAGAAACTTGGAGTCCAGTATTTGAGGGCAGGAAGCATCCAGCCGGGGAGACAGACGGAGGCCGGAAGACTTGGGCCAGTCTAGTCCTTCCGTGTTCCTTGGCCTGCTTTGATCCTAGCCATGCTGGCAGCTGCTTAGATGATGCCCACCCAGACTGAGGCTGGGTCTGCCTCTCCCAATCCACCGACTCAATGTTAGTCTTTTGTAACACCCTCACAGACACACCCAGGAACAATGCTTTGCATCCTTCAACCCAATCAAGGTGATATTCAGTGTTAACCCTCACACCCTCGATGTGGTATCTGGGTATTGCTGCTCATTATTCAGGGCCCAGGGCTCTTTAGTTAATAGGTGCTGAATGTTCCCAGAACTGGGTCCTTCCTTTGAAGGCAACGGGTTCCTTTCTGACCCAGGGTGTGTCTAGAAATGTCATCTGGGAGGTAGGGCCTGGAATGGGGGCCTCATAACTCTGACCTGTCTTCTATCCTGCTGTGGCTTGGCTGGTATTCTAGACACAAGACAAAATCCTCCCAAATCTTCCCTCTCTTCTCCTCAAGCAGAAGGAAGGAGTTTCTTTCAGAGCTTTGAGCTGAGCAGCCTGAGGTTAGGGGAAGGGGTGATGTCAGCACTCGCTTCGCCGTCCCAGCTGTTGTCTCAGTACATCACACGCCCCTCAGTCTGCTGTCTTTGGACCTAGTTCTGCACCAGGACTCACCTACGAATTGCTGTCCTTATGGCCTAGATGGCCTTTCAAGTTTGCTTGAGACGCAGAGTGCTGTAGTCCTTGGTGGGGAGGTTGGCAGACACTCAAGTTTAGACCACTGGGATTGCTTCCCCTCTGACAAGGACTGCTTTAAATGCTCCCTCTGTGGGCAGGTGTCAGTTGAGTTTGGTCCTGTTTTCCTTTTTGCTCTAACGGGACAGGAGTGAGTTCATTGCCTCACAATTGGTGTGTTCTCCTTCCCCCAGCACCCAGAGATGATATCCGCATCGTGCCACGCTGATGGCGGGTGGGGAGGGCTGATGTCCACGATTCAGGACTGTTTTTAATCCCTTCAGGGCCTCGTTCAGTGATATGAAACCAGGTGCTGTGAGTGCTCACCTGATTTCTCATTCTTAGAAAGGTGTTGTTTTGTGTGTAGAGAGTTGTTGACTTGGTGTCCTTGCAGGGGAATGGTTGTTGGAGCTTTCTATTTCATCATCTTGCTCAGCCCTCCCTCTATTGAATTTTTTTTTTTTAATGTTGTGTTTCACTATGTTGTCCAAGATGGGGTCAAACTCCTGTACCCAAGTGGTCCTCCTTCCTCAGCCTCCTGAGTAGCTGGGATTACAGGCCCACTCCACTGCACCTGGCTTTGCTGATGTTTATCATTATCTGTGTAATGATCCCACTAAGGAATTTTTGATAACTTTTATTTACAGTTTTATCAACCTAATTGCATTCTACCTTTGTATTTTAGACAAACTTTAAGGCTGTTTAGCCTTTCTCATGAAATAATTCATTCGATATCTAAAGATTTTGCAAATAACTGTGTGGATCTCTGTAAACATATTCCATTATATCATGGTTTACCCAAGTCATGTTAAACCCATGTAATTCTTTCTCTGGGGAAAGTAAGCATGGTAAGGGAATTAGAAGCCTTCCACAGTAGTCTCCAATTAGGCATTTCCCCCACCGGAATCCTTTCTCTATAATGAACATCCTACTTGAGAGGATTCCAAATGATGCAATTACCAAAGGAAAATAAAATCCCCATGTTTATATATTGTTGGATTTAAGTTACTTTGTTTTGTATTTATTTTCTAGTGTCATATTCAAGTGCTTAAACATGGAAGATATTCCTTATTTAAGGACAGATTTTGTCATTTTAATCATTCCACTTATGTTTGGCTCCCAGTGAAGGGAGACGAAACTGTGTTTGATAAGTTTCCTCGTCTTTTTCCGGAAAGAATTAATCACCAGGAGGGGTAAGTAGCTATAACAAATGGATGATTCTGAACTCATAATTTCAAATGCACATGTTTGGAGCATCTCAATATTTAAATTTCTATAGAACATCTCACTGCCTAAATTTCAGAGACATACCACTGGCCAAGGTGTTAGAGAATCTTCTATTTGTAAGATCTTGCAGATAATGATGATTCTTTTCCATGGACAAGTCATCTTTCTAACCTGACTATATCTACAAAGGGCTATGGAAATAATCATTTTAATTGAATTTTAATTGCATTAATATCAATCGAAGATAAAATTAAAACTTATTTCTAATTTTTACCTAATTTTTCAGCTTCTTACATTTTCATTACATATGGGAAATTTCCTCCAAGTAGTGATAAGGTAATAGAATCTTGTCACCCTAAGATGGATAAGGTGGCTAGAAAAGACAATCATGAACGTGACTAATCATTGTCTAGAACTTGTGGAACAAGCAGTTATTGAAAGTTACCTCAATGCCAAGTTATTGTCTAATCAAATTTACATTATTCTATTTTAAACTTCTTTGTGAAAGCAATCTAAGTTCCTTCTATTAACATGTTTTACATTTTGATTGATTATCTATATTCTACTTTTTTTTTTTGAGACAAAGTCTTTCTCCTGTTGCCCAGGGTGGAATGCAGTGGCGTGATCTTGGCTCATTGCAACCTACACCTCCTGGGTTCAAGCTGCCTCAGCCTCCTGAGTAGCTGCCACCACAGCTGGCTATTTTTTTTTTTATTTTTTATTTTTTATTTTTATTTTTAGTAGGGACAGGGTTTCACCATGTTGGCCAGGCTGGTCTCAAACTCCTGACCTCAGGTGATCCACCTGCCTCAGCCTCCCAAACTGCTTGGGATTATAGGGTTGAGCTACTGCACCGTCCTGTGTCCTACTTTTGAAACCCAATCTTTTTGAAATCCTAACCTTCATTTTATAGTGTCTCTATTATATTTTTAAATATTAACACCAAAATACCAGCATCAATATTTAACACTTATTATTTAATGTGCTAAGTAAAATATATGGCACAGGTATTCAATAGATAAATGAATAAGTGACATTTTAAACTTTTGTTATTATTTTAGTTTCCTTTGACACTATGTCAGGCAGGAAATTTAGGGACCATCTCCATTTTAATACAGACTTCTTTGCTTACCAAAAGGAAAATTACTAGAAAAAAAAAAACTTTGAAATTAAATCTAGCACTTTTGAAGACACAATGGAATGCAAAGAGGAAGAGAAGGAGGAAAGAAGAAAAAATGAAGAGAGAGAAATGGAGGAGAGGAGGAGAAAAGACAGAAGGAAAGAAAAAGAAAAGATGGGAGGAGAGAAGTAGTGTGAGCAAACTGCCCAGAAATTTAGAATTCATAGTGAAGGCAGATAAAAATCATATAAATGTTTATTAGTGTTAACTCTGGCCCACCCATTTTCCTAAATAAACATCATATGTAAATGTGTTTTTCTTTCAAGGTGGGGATTGTAATCCCAGTTTTTGAGAAAGCACAGCAAAGTCTCAGAATGTAAGCAGACTAAAATCATGAGCCTATAACTGGCAAAGTGAGATTCCAGATAAAAAATGTGTCCATCAGAAAACCCTACTTTCTGATAATGATGTCTCTAGCACATTTATACTGGCTACCACTTCATGGTTATAGTGTAAGTTTCTCTGGATGGTACACAACAATCAGTTGGTTCCTGCAGTTTATTAGTGGCATGGAAAGAGAAGAAAGTGATGGGAAATTTAAAATACCGGCAAAATCTACAAAAGCTCTGATCATTAGAGAAAATCATATACAAAGAACAGTCTTTGGAACGGAAATTGACAAGTGCTATAAAGGAGAAATAACTTGTCTTCTACTCAGCCAGCTATGTTCAAAGAATAACCGTCCACCCTTGACAACCTAAAGTAGTGGCATCATAATGAGGCAAAGGTTCAGCACTGGCAAAATGGATGGAAACACGCGGATCAATTGCTGTTGGTGACTGAATTATGATCAATAGACATTGTTTATTTGTGTGTGTATGTGTTTATGTTTGTGTGTAAAATCTTTGTCCAGTTTTCATAGCTAATTTTGAATATGTGACATGTCATCAGATGAATCATTTCAAAACTTTTTTTACCATGTGTTCATAATTCTAAATGGTTCTTAGAAAAATACCATCTTTATCATGTTTGTACCAAAGATGCATTTCATATATTAAGCCAAATTGCCAATAATAAAACTGTTAGTCCAAAATGTATGGAAATGATAATTAATAAAAAATAATTTTAAAAAACTACCATATGTTACCAAAAATGTACTAGTGTACAGTGAACTACATTCTTGACTTTTAAAAAATTACCTTAATAAGGTTGCTTTGTTTGCATGACATTGATTTAGGCTTAGATAGGTAATTACCCTATCTTAAACCTTCTATCTTGTTTTATTAATCACCTCTTTATTTCTTTTTCCAGGTTATTCAGTCAGGTCCTTTCCCCATCCCCCCCAATTGATTGGAACCTTTATATTTAAAACAGTAAATAATTCACTTTATCGCCCTAAGAATTTTCTGTGCGTTCTTGTTAAAATCTATATTTTTCTCCATACAATTTTTTGAGAAGTAAACACTAATAAGTTTGAAAAATGATCGTCATATGATGAAATGATCATTCCAATAATTCCAAAACTTTTGCTCATTTTCTTAAGCAATTTCCCTATCCTGCACAAATGATTGATAATATATGAGATATATTACTATATTTTGTATAGTAATTTATTCTATTACATAAATTTTGTTATAGCTATCATATTCTTTCTCTATCATACTTTATTATACCCAGTATTTTATACATTTACCTCTATACAATCTTATTGTTGTATTTCCTTCCCGTTAGCTTTTGGTAAACAATTTTCACTCTTGTTTTAGGTTAGATGTCTTCTTCCTAGGTTTTATTAAAATAATTATGTCATCTCTGAAATACATAATCTTAAAGTTTTGGTTGAATTTTTATGAATTTGTTTACTAAGAATTACCATCTGATGATATTTATTCTAACAATTCCATGACTTTCCATATTTTCTATTATATACATGCTTTAAAATATGTCTTTTAGTATATTATTAAAATATTATTTAAATATCGAGTAATTATAATTAGCTATGTGACAATATTTTAGACCAGTACAAAAAGAAAGATTATTGAATATTGCTAGTTTTGTATAATTCTAACTTTTAAAATGAACTTATACATAATACTTTCAGCAACTATTTGTATTGTTTTTAATTTTTCAAACATAGTCAAGCTTTTCAGCCTAAATGTAATATGAGTTCCAGAGATTATCACTATATTGTGCTCATAGTTTAGGCCCCATAAATCCTGAGAGCATTTAATATTGTTTCAGATAATTTCACTAAATACTTTTAGAACATGGGACGTGTAGTTAATAAGACATTATTTGCTATGGTAGTGTGTATAAGCTAGGCTGTTTGTCCGGAAGAAGGAGTAATAAAAATTAAGTCCTGGTGGTGAATTGCCCATTCTTTACATGGTATTTGAGAATAATGACGTGTATATTTTGGTATTAAGACCAATAAATATTTTTGTATTTCCATGATTCATTCTCAAGCTCTTCCTAATGTTTGGTTTACCTTTTCCCCCAAGTTTATAAAATTGTGTCTACATTCACAGAAAGAAAGAAATACTAATTAAATAATAAGGTCTGTAATGGCACTTTCATATAAATGTCACTACATTTATAAAGTATTTATATTTATATATTCCTTATTTATGACCAATGTAATCAAAAGAGAAATGAGGAGTCCTTGAAATTATATATTTGACTAATTCTGTCATGTCACATATATAAGAAAATTGAGTCAGAGAGTGAACTTATAATACTTATAAAGGAGAAATATAACTTGTTCAAACAAATCATCTAAATACTCTATGTTATTTTCACTTTATATGTTATTCTGCGGTTTGTAAACATCCTTATTTTCATATCATCATTTATAAAATGGAAATTTTTCTGTGGATGAACTCCATGTATTGAATAGGAGAGAGATGTATTCATCCAAAGAGCATCCAGAAAATTCAACTGTGTTTAATATTGTCATTTTGCTTTCTCTTAAGGGCAGCCAACATTATTACATGAACGTTTCAGATGTCATCTCCTTTGATATTTTGATTTCAGCCATGAAAACAGGAAATCAACATTTTGGGACAGATTTTCTACTTGTTGGTCTTTTCCAATACGGCCAGATAAACTCTCTTCTCTTTGTTGTCATTGCCACCCTCTTTACAGTTGCTCTGACAGGAAATATTATGCTGATCCACCTCATTTGGTTGGACACCAGACTCCACACTCCAATGTACTTTCTGCTCAGTCAGCTCTCCATCATTGACCTCATGTACATCTCCACCACTGTGCCCAAGATGGTGGTCAACTTCCTCTCACAGAGTAAGACCATTACATTTATGGGCTGTGAGATTCAAACGTATGTGTTCTTGGCCCTTGGTGGAACTGAAGCCCTTCTCCTTGGTTTTATGTCTTATGATCGCTACGTAGCTATCTGTCACCCTTTACATTATCCGGTACTTATGAGCAAGAATATCTGCTGCGTCATGGTTGCATGTGCATGGGCCAGTAGTTCTGTCAGCACTATCATACATACATTGCATGTGTTTCAACTTCCATTCTGTAGGTCTCGGCTCATAAACCACTTTTTCTGTGAAGTTCCAGCTCTACTGTCATTGGTGTGTCGGGACACCTCCCATTATGAGTATACAGTCCTCCTGAGTGGACTTACTATTCTGCTGCTACCATTCCTGGCCATTCTGGCTTCCTATGCTCGTGTGCTTATTGTGGTATTCCAGATGAGTTCGGGAAAAGGACAGGCAAAAGCTGTTTCCACTTGTTCCTCCCACCTGATTGTGGCAAGCCTGTTCTATGCGACCGCTCTCTTTACCTACACGAGGCCACACTCCTTGCATTCCCTTTCACAGGACAAGGTGGTGGCAGTATTTTACACAATTATCACACCTCTACTGAACCCATTTATCTATAGCCTGCGAAATAAGGAAGTCACGGGGGCAGTGAGGAGACTGTTGGGATAATGGATATGCTGTAGAAAATATGACTTCAGATCTCTGTGTTCATTGAGGATTAACAACCTAAAAAGCTGTTCCTGAAAACTATCTAGAAAGATGTAAATACTTATTTTCTATATAGAAGTCACAAAAACAGTGTTTATCAATCTTGTTTAACTTGTAAAGCAATAGAAGTCAGCCTTCTCAAATCTAAGTTCCCCTGGCATTTTAATACTTTGACTTGCCCTCTTGAATAATCTGAAATGTGAACCATAATAATAAAATCTACTTAAACATTTAACATCAAGATAATCTATATAACAACCAAAGTTAACAGAGAGAAAAATGCATAATTCATTTATTCCTTCTTTCACTCAAGGGTTTTAATGCTTTAATTTGTGTGTGACACTGTTACAGACACTGGTCATGTGAGAGTAAACAAAAATAAAAGCTGACAGATATCTCTGCTGATGGGCAAACAATTTCTGTTTCTGTTTTTTTTAGTGGTTTTCATGCTTGATTGATTAATAAAGTTTCTTTAAGAAAATCCAGTGACTGAAATTTATTAATATTGAATAATGTGTTAATAGGAAAGCAATTGGTGTTTTCTTATCTTGAGGAATAGAAGAGTCAAAACTTACAGCATCTGATGGGAAAATCATGACAGGTGGTGGTAGAGAAGAGAGTGGGGTGAAAAAAAGACAGTATCTGTTGACGTGACTCTTTCCGTTCTGTACCATAACACCTTTTGTGCATGCAAACACGCCACACACACCACAGGCACACACATAGGAGGTGCACACCACCCAGGGCCATCCAGGCACTTCTGCCAAGTTCCTTTAAGGGGGATTACACAACTGCTTTTCCCTCTTCCTCTGTTTCAGAAAATATTCTCTTAAGACACAATACACATCATCCAGTCATTTCTTTCTTTATTTTCTTTCCTTTTTTCTTTTCTTTTCTTTCTTTTTTTTTTGAGATAGAGTCTTTCTCTCTCACGCAGTCTGGAGTGCAGTGGCTTGAGCTCGGCTCACCACAACTTCTGCCTCCCGGGTTCAAGCGATTCTCCTGCCTCAGCCTCCCAAGTAGTTGAGATTACAGGCGCCTGCCGCCACAACTGGCTAATTTTTGTATTTTTAGTTGAGACTGGGTTTCATCATGTTGCTTGGGCTGGTTTCGAACTCCTGATCTCAAGTGATCCTTCTGCCTTGGCCTCTCAAAGTGCTGGGATTGCAAGCGTGAGCCACTGCGCCAAGCCTCAGTCATTTATTAATGCAAAATTAATATATCAAATTGTTGTTATTGATACTATTAATATTTTTTAATATTATCAATATTCCATTATTAAAAATTTGGTTATTTTTTGTTTAATCAATTTGTCCAGAAATACCAGCTTTTGATTTCTATTTTTTCTTTTTCTTCCCCTCTCTTAATTCATTGACCTCCTATAATTACCTACATATTTGAATACAAATCTCAAATAGCACTTTAGATATTATTTTTGAGAATCATGTATTATTATTAAAAATAATTCCACAATGTCTTTTACTGCCTAACCAGTTGTAAGACAAAATGAAAATGTAGAGACAAGTCTCTAAATTTAATATTTTCTTTGGGAAGAAAGAATTACAGCAAACTGATGGGTCTTGACTCTTTATCCAATTTGCTAGTCTGTGTCTTTTAATTGGAGTATTTAGCCCATTTACATTTAAGGTTAATATTGTTACGTGTGAATTTGATCCTGTTATTTTGCTCATTAGTTGATGCAGTTGCTTCCTAGCATTGATGGTCTTTACAATTTGGCATGTTTTTTGAAATGGCTGGTACTGGTTGTTCCTTTCCATGTTTAGTGCTTCCTTCAGGAGCTCTTGTAAGGTGGGCCTGGTGGTGACAAAATCTCTCAGCATTTGTTGTCTGTAAAGGATTTTATTTCTCCTTCACTTATGAAGCTTAGTTTGGGGATATGAAATTCTGGGTGGGACAATCTTTAAGAATGTTGAATATTGGCCCCCACTGTCTTCTGGCTTGTAGAGTTTCTGCCAAGAGATCCACTGTTAGTCTGATGGGCTTCCCTTTGTGGGTAACAGAACCTTTCTCTCTGGCTGCCCGTAACATTTTTTTCCTTCATTTCAACTTTGATGAATCTAACAATTATGTGTCTTGGAGTTACTCTTCTCAAGGAGTAACTTCTCAAGGAGTATCAAGGAAATACGGCATTCTCCGTATTTCCTGAATTTGAATGTTAGCCTGCCTTGCTAGGTTGGGGAAGTTCTCCTGGATAATATCCTGCAGAGTGTGTACTCAGGAGACCCATATCACATGCAGAGACAAACATAGGCTCAAAATAAAGGGATGGAGGAAGATCTACCAAGCAAATGGAAAACAAAAAAGGCAGGGGTTGCAATCCTAGTCTCTGATAAAACAGACTTTAAACCAACAAAGATCAAAAGAGACAAAGAAGGCCATTACATAATGATAATGTGATCAAATCAACAAGAAGAGCTAACTATGCTAAATATATGTGCACCCAACACAGGAGCACCCAGATTCATAAAGCAAGTCCTTAGAGACCTACAAAGAGACTTAGACTCCCACACAATAATAATGGGAGAATTTAACACCCCACTGTCAATATTAGACAGATCAATGAGACAGAAAGTTAAAAAAGATATCCAGAAATTGAACTCATCTCTGCAGCAAGCAGACCTAATAGACATCTACAGAACTCTCCACCCCAAATCAACAGAATGTACATTCTTCTCAGCACCACATCACACTTATTCCAAAATTGACCACATAATTGGAAGTAAAGCACTCCTCAGCAAATGTAAAAGAACCAAAATTATAACAAACTGTCTCTCAGACCACAGTGCAAGCAAACTAGAACTCGGGATTAAGAAACTCAATCAAAACTGCTCAACTACATGGAAACTGAATAACTTGCTCCTGAATGACTACTGGGTACATAATTAAATGAAGGCAGAAATAAAGATGTTCTTTAAAATGAATGAGAACAAAGATACGACATACCAGAATCTCTGGGACACATTTAAAGCAGTATGCAGAGGGAAATTTATAGCACTAAATGCCTAAAAGAGAAAGCTGGAAAGATCTAAAGTTGACACCCTAACATCACAATGAAAAGAACTAGAGAAGCAAGAGTAAACACATTCAAAAACTAGCAGAAGGCAAGAAATAACTAAGATCAGAGCGGAACTGAAGGAGATAGAGACACAAAAAACCCTTCAAAAAATCAATGTATCCAGGACCTGCTTTTTTTTTGAAAAGACCAACAAAATTGATAGACAACTAGCAAGACTAATAAAGAAGAAAAGAGAGAAGAATCAAACAGACACAATAAAAAAATGATAAAGGGGATATCACCACCGATCCCACAGAAATACAAACTACCATCAGAGAATACTATAAACACCTCTATGCAAATAAACTGGAAAATCTAGAAAAAATGGATAAATTCCTGGACACATACACCCTCCCAAGACTAAACCAGGAAGAAGTTGAATCCCTGAATATACTAATAACAGACTCTGAAATTGAGGCAATAATTAATAGCCTACCAACCAGAAAAGTCCAGGACCAGATGCATTCACAGCCGAATTCTACCATAGGTACAAAGAAGAGCTGATACTATTCCTTCGGAAACTATTCCAATCAATAGAAAAAGAGGGAATCCTCCCTAACTCTTTTTATGAGGCCAGCATCATCCTGATACCAAAGCCTGGCAGAGACACAACAAAAAAAAAAAGAGAATTGTAGACCAATGTCCCTGATGAACACTGATGCAAAAATCCTCAATAAAATACTGGCAAACTGAATCCAGCAGCACATCAAAAAGCTTATCCACCATGATCAAGTGGGCTTCATCCCTGGAATGCAAGGCTGGTTCAACATAATCAAATCAATAAATGTAATCCAGCATATAAACAGAACCAAAGACAAAAACCACATGATTATCTCAATAGAAGCAGAAAGGCCTTTGACAAAATTCAACAGACCTCCATGCTAACAACTCTCAATAAATTCGGTATTGATAGAACGTATCTCAAAATAATAAGAGCTATTTATGATAAACCCGAAGCCAAAATCATACTGAATGGGCAAAAACTGGAAGCATTCCCTTTGAAAACTGGCACAAGACAGGCATGTCCTCTCTCACCACTCCTGTTCCACATAGTGTTGGAAGTTCTGGTCAGGGCAGTCAGGCAGGAGAATGAAATAAAAGGTATTCAATTAGGAAAAGAAGATGACAAATTTTCTCTGTTTGCAGATGACATGATTGTATATTTAGAAAACCCCATCGTCTCAGCCCAAAATCTCCTTAAGCTGATAAGCAACTTCAGCAAAGTCTCAGGATACAAAAATCAATGTGCAAAAATCACAAGCATTCCTATACACCAATAACAGACAAACAGACAACCAAATCATGAATGAACTCCCAATCCCAATAGCTTCAAAGAGAATAAAATACCTAGGAATCCAACTTACAAGGGATGTAAAGGACCTCTTCAAGGAGAACTACAAACCACTGCTCAGTGCAATAAAAGAGGACACAAACAAATGGAAGAACATACCATGCTCATGGATAGGAAGAATCAATATTGTGAAAATGGCCATACTCCCCAAGGTAATTTATAGATTCAATGCCATCCCCATTAACCTACCAATGACGTTCTTCACAGAATTGGAAAAAACTGCTTTAAAGTTCATATGGAACCAAAAAAGACCCCACATTGCCAAGACAATCCTAAGCCAAAATTTTTGCAGTCTACTCATCTGACAAAGGGCTAATATCCAGAACCTATAAAGAACTCAAATTTACAAGAAAAAAGCAACCCCATCAAAAAGTGGGCCAAAGATATGAACAGACACTTCTCAAAAGAAGACATTCATACAGCCAACAGACACATGAAAAAATGCTCATCATCACTCACCATCAGAGAAATGCAAGTCAAAAAAACCACAATGAGATACCATCTCACACCTGTTAGAATGGCAATCATTAAAAAATCAGGATCCAACAGGTGCTGGAGAGGATGTGGAGAAATAGGAACACTTTTACACTGTTGGTGGGACTGTGAACTAGTTCAACCATTGTGGAAACAGTGTGGTGATTCCTCAAGGATCTAGAACTAGAAATACCATTTGACCCAGCCATCCCATTACTGGGAATATACCCAAAGGATTATAAATCATGCTGCTATGAAGACACATGCACACGTATGTTTACTGCAGCACCATTCACAATAGCAAAGACTTAGTACCAACCCAAATGTCCATCAATGATAGACTGGATTAAGAAAGTGTGACACATATACACTGTGGAATACTATGCAACCCTAAAAAAGGATGGGTTCGTCTCCTTTGTAGGGACATGGATGCAGCTGGAAACCATCGTTCTCAGCAAACTATCACGAGGACAGAAAACCAAACACCACATGTTCTCACTCATAGGTGGGAACTGAGCAATTAGAACACTTGGACACAGGAAGAGGGACACCACATACTGGGGCCTGTCATGGGGTGGGGTGAGAGGGGATGGGTAGCATTAGGAGATATGCCTAATGTAAATGACGAGTTAATGGGTGCAGCACACCAACATGGCACGTGTATACATATGTAACAAACCTGCACGTTGTGCACATGTACCCTAGAACTTGAGATATAATAATAAAAAAATAATTACAATTTGGAGCAGACCGGTGGTCATCAGTATGCCCAAAGGACCAAGAGGTTAGACGTTTTATGAAAAAGAAGAAATTTTACATATTACTCTTTGAAAAAAGTTTATTGGCACTAGTAAGAGTTTGGGGAGCTAGCCAGCTCTGACTGGTGAACAACTGTGGTGGGCAAAATTATCCCTAAAATCACAGCAAGTTATCTCAGAAGCTGTAGATAGATCTGGCTTCTAGTTACAATAGCAGTTTCAGCAGTCGGAGTTGCAGAGAATTACATTCTCTGGGAATATTTTGTACCCTGAGTGCTTTGTACTCCTGGTTTGTTAACTCCGTGTTAGTTGGGTATGGCAAGAGTAATCCAGTTCCTATGATCAGCTTTCATACAGTTCATATACAGAACTATACTTCAATCAATTCCTGAATGCTTACTTTTTTTTTATATGGTATTTTTTTTAATATGGTAATAATCTGCCAGACTTAAGAAAACCTTGGTTGTCAGAAAAGAATTCCTCCTCCTTCTCCTTTCCTCCTCCTTCTTCTTTCCTCCTCCTCCTCCTTCTCCTCCTCCTCCTCCTCCTTCTTCCTTCTTCTTCTCCTCCTCCTCCTCCTCCATTTCCTCCATCTCCTCCTACTCCTTCTTCTCCTCTTCCTTTGATTTCTTTTTCTTTCTTTCTTTCTTTTTCTTTCTTCTCTCTCTCTTTCTTTCTCTCTTTTTCTTTCCTCCTCCTCCTCCTTCTTCTTCTTCTTCCTTCCTTCTTCTTTCTCCTTCTCCTTCTCCTTCTTTCCTCTTCCTCCTTCTTCTTTTTCTTCCTCCTCTTATTCCTTTGTCTTCTTTCTCCTTCTCCTCCTCCTTCATCTTCTGCCTTCTTCCTTCTTCTTCTTTCTCCTTCTCCTCCTCCTCCTTCTTCTTTCCTCCTCTTCCTCCCTCTTCTTCTTCTTCTTTTCTTCTTCTTCCTTCTCCTCCTCCTTCCCCCTCCTCCTCCTTCCCCCTCCTCCTTCCTCCTCCTCCTCCTTCCCCTCTCCTTCTGCTTCCTCTTTTTAAATCTCTTCTCATTACTGTGTGTCATATCAGAAATCAAGACTTTCTGTTACAGACAGTAGAAAGGAGAAAGAGGAACAAACATTTGTTTGTATGTAAAACGCATGTATGTGCTGCTTTTTATACATCACATAAAGTAAACCATGAATAATCATGATAATTATAAATAATCATAAACTTTAAAATATAAAAAGAGAATATGACTCCACTTTTATAGATAATTAAACTGAATGTCAGAGAGTTTATGTAATTTACCCTAAAACATAAAACTAACAAGTTTTAAGATTAGAAGAGTTCAACGGAGCCATCCTCTTTTTGGAAGAATACCTTTTGGGACAAGACATTTTTTAAATTTATTTTTTAGTATACTTTAAGTTCTAGAGTACATGTGCACAATGTGCAGCTTTGTTACATATGTATACATGTACCATGTTGATTCGCTGCACCCATCAACTCGTGATTTACATTAGGTATTTATCCTAGTGCTATCCCTCCCCCAGTCCCCCACCCCCCAACAGGCCCAGGTGTGTGATGTTCCCCGCCCTGTGTCCAAGTGTTCTCATTGTTCAATTCCCACCTATGAGTGAGAACATGTGGTGTTTGATTTTCCATCCTTGTGATAGTTTGCTGAGAATGATGGTTTCCAGCCCCATTCCTGTCCCTGCAAAGGACATGAACTCATCCTTTTTTATGGCCGCAAAGTTTTCCATGGTGTATATGTGCCACATTTTCTTAATCCAGTCTATCACTGATGGACATTTGGATTGGTTCCAAGTATTTGCTATTTTGAATGGTGCTGCAGTAAACATATGTGTGCATACGTATTTATAGTAGCATGATTTATAATCCTTTGGGTACATACACAGTAATGGGATCGCTGGGTCAAATGGTATTTCTAGTTCTAGATCCTTGAGGAATCACCACACTGTCTTCCACAATGGTTGAACTAGTTCACAGTCCCACCAACAGTGTAAAAGTGTTCCTATTTCTCCACATCCTCTCCAACATCTGTTGCTTCCTGACTTTTTAATGATCGCCATACTAAGTAGCATGAGATGGTATCTCATTGTGGTTTTGATTTGCATTTCCCTGATGGCCAGTGATGATGAGCATTTTTTCTTATGTCCGTTGGCTGCATAAATGTCTTCTTTTGAGAAGTGTCTGTTCATATCCCTTGCCCACTTTGATGTGGTTGTTTGTTTTTTTTCTTGTAAATTTGTTTAAGTTCTTTGTAGATTCTGGATATTAGCCCTTTGTCAGATGGGTAGATTTCAAAACTTTTCTCCCATTCTGTAGGTTGACTGTTCACTCTGATGGTATTTTCTTTTGCCATGCAGAAACTCTTTAGTTTAATTAGATTCTATTTGTCATTTTTGGCTTTTGTTGCCATTGCTTTTGGTGTTTCAGCTATAAAGTCCTCATGGAACAAGGCATTTTTATAACACACTTTCCCCTATGTAATTACCAGCTCTTTCTTGATGCATTGGCTGTTAACAAAGTGTAGGCTAGCAGGATTGGATGCTTTCCCAGGAAGGAGATAATTACTTTACAAATGCTATCTCATTTAACAATAGTTTAATGCAGACCTCACTTTCAAATTAGTCATATCCTGATGTTAGCAGTATATTAGCAAAACAGGCCATTTCCTGCCGGGATTAAATATCTCCAGATTTGAAAATAATCTGCATGAAATGTAGAAAGTATGTGGTAATCTTTTTTCTCCTAAATGTGATCCAACTGGCATTTTCAGAGCCTGAAGATAAGGACTTTATTCAGGTGCCTTGCATTTTATACCAGCAGGAAATGCACCACTGAGATCTACTTGGTGATCCAGGGGGCCAGAGCCATGGAATACTAGGAACTTTCTACATGGCGGCTGCTCCTGTTGCAGGTTAGTGCTAAGACTCTGAGACTGAGTGCATACAACATGGGATGGTGTTCTCTGAAGCTTTTGGGGTAATTCCACCAGGTTTTTCACTGCCCGGCCAGCTCCTATGCAGAGCTATACTTCAGTCAGTTACTGAATGCTTATGTTTTGGTCATGTTCTATAGCATTGTAATAATCTGCCAGAATTAAGAAAACCTTTGTTGTCGGGGAGGACTTTTTTTTTTAATTTCCAAAATTATTTCCATAATTTTAAGGATTTCCTCACAATAGCATTTTGTAAACAAAGTATCTGGATCTTCCCTAATAATTTAATAACATCCATTTTATTGTCTCTCATATACATTTTATAAAATTTGTAAAACATGACATTTGCCTGTCAATTAACATGGTCTCTGAGATCACCCTTACTTTCATATTGTATTCCATGGCAACAATGTAATAGTTTTGTAATAGTTTTTCTTGTTATGCATTACGAAGAACCTTAGGTTCCCGCCTTTCTTTTGGGTTACTTCTTAGAATGCAACTTGGATCATATATCAATGGTACCAAGGGACAAGGCTAACTCTACAGTTTTCATCCTGTATTGTCAACCTGATTTTATAAAGATTTTTAATTTTTACTCTACAATTAATCTTCACTATATTCCAACCAGCAAAGCATATTATAAAGAAACACATAAATTTCTAGGTGAGTCACTAGGAGATATACAAAGGGATGTAAAACTTGTAGGAGAGTTACTCATGTAACTATATTCATCCAAATCCACAGCAGACCCAGATCCCAGGCTCTGGTGTAAGAGCTATTTTATCACCGAGGAATCTTTATGGCTTCGTGCATGCAGTAGGAGACAGGGCAGCTGACCCTTTCTGAAACAACCATTGTTCCTATGTATTTAACTCGAAGTAATCAATATTCCAATTTTGTGTTTGGGGGATGGCATGTCCTTCAGTCGTTTACTGAGAAATGATTATATAGATATAATAATTTTCAGGCAAGAAATTTGGCATCTTTAAAGGAACTGTTGATTTTACCAAGGAAACAAATATAAGCATATATTTATTTCTATATCAACTTATTTGTAAATATACACTCATGTAATCTCCAAAGATAAAAATTTAAATCCAAAAATTAACTGTGATACAGTAGTTTCACATACCTGGAGACTGTTTTTTTACTTTGTCTTTTTTTAGTCTTAATCTTTTCTTCAAATAAGGAGAAGAAGAATGTAGAGCAGACACTATTAGGGAGCACCAGCCATTGAGATCCAGGTTGGCAGGTCCCTGCAGTACTTTGGAAGTGGCAGCACCTAGGGATTGTGGAAGAAAGGCTGGTTGAGGCATTTATCCTGAGCCTGCAGGTTGTGCTCTCAGGTATCTAACAGAACTCAGCCAATTTGTTATAATTTAAACCTGTTTTGTTCCCATAAACATTGACATAATTTGATGATAGGGTAATTTCATCAATATTCTACTTCCATATTCTCTTTCAGACACATTAAGTGAATTGGTTTAACCCTCATCTAGATAAAGTAAAAAGAGTATAACTTCTTGTATAAGGTGTAAGAAAGGGGTCCAGTTTCAGTTTTCTGCACATGACTAGACTTAAACTTCCAAGCTATAATAGTGGGAGATTTTAACACCCCACTGTCAATATTACACAGCTCAATGAGACAGAAAATTTACAAGGATATTCAGAACTGGAACTCAGCTCTAGACCAAGCAGACCGAATAGACATCTATAGAACTCTCCACGCCAAATCAACAGAATATATATTCTTTTCAGCACCACATAACACTTATTCTAAAATCAACCACATAATTGGAAGTCAAACACTCCTTAGCAAATTCAAAAGGACAGAAATAATAACAAACAGCCTTTGAGACCACAGTGCAATCAAATTAGAACTCAGGATTAAGAGACTCACTCAAAACTGTACAACTACATGGAAACTGAACAACCTGCTCCTGAATGAATACTGGGTAAATAACGAAATTAAGGCTTAAATAAGTAAGTTATTTGAAACTGGTGAGAACAAAGACATAACATACCAGAATCTCTGGGACACAGCTAAAGTGGTGTTTAGAGGAAAATTTATGGCGCTAAATGCCCACATTAGAAAGGGGGAAAATCTAAAATCGACACTAACATCACAATTAAAAGAAATAGAGAAGCAAGAGCAAACAAATTCAAATGATAGCAGAAGACAAGAAATAACCAAGATCAGAGTTTAACTGAAGGAGACAGAGACATGAAAAACCCTTAAAAAAATCAGTGAATCCAGGAGCTGGTTTTTTGAAAAGATTAACAAAATAGACAACTAGCAGACAAATAAAGAAGAAAAGAGAGAAGAATCAAATAGACACAATAAAAAATGATAAAGGTGATATCACCACTGATCCCACAGAAATACAAACTAGCATCAGAGAATACTATACATATCTCTATGCAAATAAACTAGAAAACCTGGAAGAAATGGATAAATTCCTGGGCACATACACTCTCCCAAGACTAAACCAGGAAGAAGTTGAATCCCTGAATAGACCAATAACAAGTTCTGAAATTGAGGCAGTAATTAATAGCCTGCCCCCCGCAACACACACACAAAACAAAAACAAAAACAAACCCAGGACCAGACAGATTCACAGCCAAATTGAACCAGAGGTACAAAGAGGAGTTGGTACCATTCATTCTGAAATGATTCCAAACAATAGAAAAAGAGGAACTCCTCCTTAACTCATTTTATGAGGCAAGCATCATCCTGATTCCAAAACTTGGCAGAGACACAAGAAAAAAATAAAATTTCAGGCCAATATCCCTAATGAACATCGATGCGAAAATCCTCAATAAAATACTGGAAAACTGAATCCAGCAGCACATCAAAAAGCTTATCCATCACGATCAAGTTGGCTTCATCCCTGGTATGCATGGTTGGTTCAACCTATGCAAATAAATAAATGCAATCCATCAAATAAACAGAACCAATGACAAAAACCACATGATTATGTCAATAGATGCAGGAAAGGCTTTCAATAAAATTCAACACCCCTTCATGCTAAAAACACTCAATAAATTAGGTGTTGATGGAATATATCTCAAATTAATAAAAGCTATTTATGACAAACACATACACAATGTCACACTGAATGGGCAAAATCTGGAAGCATTCCCTTTGAAAACCGTCACAAGACAAAAAATGCCCTCTCTCACCACTCTCAAGCAACTAGTATTGGAAGTTCTGACCACGGCAATTAGGCAAGAGAAAGAAATAAGGGATATTCAAATAGGAAGGGAGGAAGTCCAATTGCCCTGTTTGCAGATGACATAATTGTATACTTAGAAATCCCCATCATGTCCACCCAAAAACTCCTTAAGCTGATAAGCAACTTCAACAATGTCTCAGGATACAAAATCAATGTGCAAAAATCACTAGCATTCTTATACATCAATAATAGACAAACAGCCAAATCATGAGTGAACTCCCGTTCACAATTGCTACAGAGAAAATAAAGTACCTAGGAATACAACTCACAAGCAATGTGCAGGGCCTGTTAAAGGAGAACTACAAACCACCACTCACTTAAATAAGACAGGACCCAAACAAATAGAAAAAAATTCCATGCTCATGGATACGAAGAAGCAATATCATAAAAATGGCCATACTGCTCAAAGTAATTTATAGATTCAATGCTATTCCCATGAAGCTACCATTGACTTTCTTTACAGAATTAGATAAAACTACTTTAAATTTCATATAGAACCAAAAAAGAGCCTGTATAGTCAAGACAACCCTAAGCAAAAAGAAAAAAGCTGGAAGCATCAAGCTACCTGAATTCAAACTATACTGAAAGTCTACAGTACCCAAAACAGCATGGTACTGGTGCCAAAACGGATATATGGACCAATAGAACAGACCAGAGGCCTCAGAGTAACACCACGCATCTACAACCATCTGATCTTTGACAAACCTTACAAGAGCAAGCAATGGGAGAATGATTCACTACTTAATAAATGGTGCTGGGAAAACTGGCTAGCTGTATGGAGAAAACTGAAACTGGACTCATTCCTTACACTTCATACAAAAATTATCTCAAGATGGATTAAAGGCTTAAATGTAAGACCTAAAACCGTTAAAACCCTAGAAGAAAACGTAGGCAATACCATTTAGGACATACGAATGGGCAAAGACTTCATGACTAAAACTCCAAAAACAATGGCAACAAAAGCCTAAATAGACAAATGGGATCTAATTAAACTAAAGAACTTCTGCACAGAAAAAGAAACTATCATCAGAGTGAACACACAACCAAGAGAATGGGAGAAATTTTTTGCAATGTATCCATCTGACAAAGATCTAATGTCCAGAATCTGCAAAGAACTTAAACGAATTTACAAGAGAGAAGCAAACAACCTCATCAAAAGGTGGATGAAGTGTTTGAACAGACACTTCTCAAAAGAAGATATTTATGTGGCCAACAAACATTTGAAAAAAAGCTTATCATCACTAGTCATTAGAGAAATGTCAGTCAAAACCACAATAAGATATCATCTCATGCCAGTGAGAATGGTGATCATTAAAAAGTCGGGAAACAACAGATGCTGGTGAGTAAGTGGAGAAGTAGGAACACAAATGCCCATCAATGATAGACTGGATAAAGAAAATGTGGCACATAGACATCATCGAATACTCTGCATCCATGAAAAAGAGTGAGTTCATCTCCTTTGCAGGGACACGGATGAAGCTGGAAACCATCATTCTCTAGCCAACTAACACAGGGACAGAAAACTAAGCACCGCATATTCTCACTCATAAGTGGGAGTTGAACAGTGAGAACACGTGGACACAGGGAGGAGAACATCACACACCAGAGCCTTTTGGGAAATGGGGGCCAAGAGGAGGTAAAGCATTAGGACAAATACCTAATGCATGCGGGACTTAAAACCTAGATGATGGGTTGATGGATGCAGCAAACCACCATGGTACATGTATACCTATGTAGTAAACCTGCACATTCAGCACATGTATCCCAGAACTTAAAGTATATAAAAATATAAAGTTATTTTGTGAGAGAGAAAAAAGGGACCACATTTACATAATGTTTATTTACTATGGTGTATTTTTATAATTGTTCTATTTTATTATTATTTTTGTTGATCTCTTGCTTGCCTAACTTATAAACTGAATGTTATCGTAAGTATATACGGATCCAAAGAAATCGTGTAAATAGTGTATATGAGACTCAGTATTATCCTCAGTTTCAGGCATCCCCTGGGGGTCTTGGAATGCATCCCCTGTGGATGGGGGGAACTAATTCACTTATCCTTCTGCCGCCCTGCAGGAAGGATTGTATGAATGCCCCATGGAAAAATACAATCAAACATCAACTGATTTCATCTTACTGGGAATCTTCCCACCATCCAGAATTGGCCTTTTCCTCTTCATCCTCATTCTCATTTTGTTATTGGCTCTAATTGGCAATCAGTCCATAATCTTTCTCATCTTCTTGGACACTCATCTCCACATGCCCATGTATTTCTTACTTGGTCAGCTCTACCTCATTGACCTAAATTACATCTCCACTATTGCCCCCAGATGTTTTCTGATTTTCTGTTTGGAAACAAGTCTATTTCCTTCACTGGGTGTGGGATTCAGAGTTTCTTCTTTGTGGCTTTAGCAGGTGCAGAAGTGCTGCTCCTGACATCAATGGCCTGTGATCATTATGTGGCCGTTTGCTTTCCTCTCCACTATCCCATACATATGAGCAAAAGAGTATGTGGTGATGATAATAGGATCTTGGATAATGGGCTCTATTGACACTTTTGCTCACATTTCATATATGCCCCATATCCCTGTTGCTCAGCAAGGGCTGTGATGTCCCAGCCATGGTGACTCTGGCCTTCTTGGACACCTGGGTCTATCAGTGCGCAGTGTTTTTGAGCACAATCCTCTTTCTCGTGTTTACTTTTATTGATATTGCAGGTTCCTATGGCCAGGTTCTCCTTACTGTCTACCACATGAAATCTGCAGAAGGGAGGAAGAAGGCCTATTTGACCTGTAGTACCCACCTCACTGTAGTAATTTTCTACTATGCAAACTTTGCTTATACCTCTCTATATTCGAGATACCTGCAATCTCCAACAGAGGACAAGGTTCTGGCTGTCTTCTACACCATCCTCACCTCAATGCTCAATGCCATCATATACAGCCTGAGAAACAAGGAGGTGATGGGGGCCCTGACACGAGTGAGTCAGACAATCTTCCCTGTGAAAATGTAGACATACTTTCTGCCTTAGAGTCCAAGCACTAACTTCACGTCAACTTAGCAGTGTACAGCAGTTATGGATAATATTCCATGCCAGGAGTGTGGAACAAAAATTACTCTAGAAAGTTTTTTAAAATTTAGTCTTGACAATTTAATTGCATATTCTAAGACATCCATGTTGTTTTGTTTTTGTTTCTTTTTATCAAAATATAGATCATTTATTTTCCACTAAATTGTGGGCAGTAGGGTTTCATTAAAATTAAAATAATAAATGTCCAAACTAATCATAGCATTCTGCATAATAGTTATATGTCATTCATCTCTCATTATTATTAAGATGAAAGAATAATAAATTATTTAAGATGACTGAATCTAATTGAATATAAGATAGTATTGTATTTTCTCTCAAATGGTGGGTATAGCTTCTTCTTTTTCCTAAAGTAATGATTTATTGATAAATTTACCTCAGGATAAATAATTATTTTGGGGGATAAGCCAATTTGTCTTTAGAAAAACAAAAGTTTCTTTACAACAGATTCTATAGAAGTTACAGTCTAGTGAGTGTCGAGTAGATTATTTGAACCACTCCCCAGTCACATCACAACACACTCAATTTCTGCCTCCTTCATTGCCACTGGTATTCTCATACAAGACATTCTGCCTGGTCAATTTTATTTCTACTTATTTTTCTCATATATCAACACGTCTATACAGCTTGGGTTGGGGTCAGCTTCTCTGCTCCACTATTTTTATGCCTGCTTAGGCATGTGCCTAAAAGCATCAACATTATTTCCGTAAAAGTTATACTGTATTATATATTGAAAATTTGCCAAGAGTGGGTTTTAAGTCCTCTTTATAAAGATCATAACTATGGAAAGTGCTGTAAAACTTAAGTGTAGTAATCATTTCAACATGTAGATGGATGTCAAACATCCTGTTGTACATTTTTAGTAAAATAAAATATTATGTGGCACATCTTTAATGAAATCAATAATCAATCAATACAGACTGGCTTGAAATGTTCCTAATCTAATTAAAATATATTTTGATGATGTCACTTTCCTTGGCGTGGTATGTGATTCTCTCCACTGGCTAATTCACTCCTACATTGGCAGGATCACACTGTACCTGGAACTTCATGTTCTCTTCATCTTAAATTGAATGTAGTTTTCTGAACAAGTTTTGAAAAGTCAGTCCTTCATTACATGAAGGATACAATTGGTTTTACCTTTAATGCATTGTTCTGTATCCTCCCAAGTTTCTTTCACTGCATGAATCCCCATTTCTCCCTTTTCTCAAGGTAAACATCAGGTATCATCTACATAAGGAAGCATGTTGAATGTGCTTGTTCAACTTTATATTCTACTCTCATACATCCTACTATTTCTAGTAATAACATGTGTCATCACGATGGATTGTAATAATCTCTTTTCTCTATGGCTCCACAGACTATTATCTTTTAACCATCAGCGGCTTGCTCGTTTCCTCTTCAAATGCCCAGATGTTGCTCTTGAGTACCTGTTCTACCTTCAAATTATTATTCACACCTCAAATCGTGTTTACGTAATCTTAGCCCATTGCGTTTTCACATAATAATTAGAGTCAGCCAGCAAAATGTCTATAGGAAAAAAGTTTTGTGTCTCGGTGTGAATTCTTACAGTCTAGAGCATAATTTGTGGAAAAAGGAAATATTTTCTATATTAAATCTCTTGATTCATTAATGAAACATATTTTACTACATATATATCTGCTTATAAAGAGGAGAAATCCATCCATTTCTAGGCGATAGTCATGGGAATGATTCCTGTAAATTATTATTATTATTATTTTTAGATTCTGTGTTACTGTGTTGCCTAGGCTGGTCTCAAACACCTCGGTGCAAGTCATGCTAAAACTATTCTCATAAAGTGAATAAAACTGAATTGCTGGGTTTTTAACCAAAAGCATAATTTTTTAGTAGAAGCATACACTAAGCATAAACCAGCTTGCCTGATAGCCCGCTTCCATATGGCTGCTTACTGCTTAAAAATCACGTAGCCCCTGTCACAGGGGCCTAACTACCCTTAATTGTTTCTTTAGATTTCATCTTTAATTTTAGGAAACCTCAGGTTATCTATTTAAAATGATTTCCGGATCCTGAATTCTAGTGGATCCACTGACGCAGGGGGTCTGCAGAGCTTGTCTGAGAAACTGACTCAGTGCAGGATGCAGCGTCTTCATCTTACTGTCTAGTGACTCCACCACACACTTCTGGACCAATCAGCAGTCCCCACACTTCAGCTCATCACCCAACCAGACTCCTTAAAAATGTCATCTCCAAGTCTCTCCAGAAGGCTGATTTGAGGCTTCTTTCTCTTCTTCTGAGAGATGAAGCCAGCTGGACTTCCTGGGTCGGGTGGGGACTTAGAGAAGTTTTCTGTCTTACAAGAAGATTGTAAATGTACCAATCAGCTCTCTGTAAAAATGCACCAATCATTGCTCCGTGCCTAGCTAGAAGATTGTAAGTGCACCAATCAGCATTCTGTAAAATGGACCTATCAGAACTCTGTAAAATGGACTGAACTGCAGGACATGGGCAGGAACAAATAAGGGAATAAAAGCTGGCCACCCCAGCCAGCAGTGGCAACCCCAGCTCAGGTTCCCTTCCAGGCTGTGGAAGCTTTGTTCTTTACCTCTTCACAATAAATCTTGCTGCTGCTCAGTCTTTGGGTCCGCACCACCTTTAAGAGCTGTAACAATCATGCGAGGGTCTGTGGGTTCATTCTTGAAGTCAGTGAGACCAGGAACCCACCAGAAGGAACAAAATCCAGACACACTTCAGCTGACCTATGATTATTTAACTCTTTCTCTGCTACAACTCCCACTATTTTGGTTGGCTACCACTCAATGGGCAATTGAACCCTGTGGGCGTGTAACAATCCTCCTCCCTCCGTCTCCCCATAGGTGGAATTACAGGCCTGTGTCACCCTGCCCTCGTCTTTAACAAAAGATTTGGCATAAATGGTTAACACTTGAATCTTGGATCTTTGGGACATTTGTATTTGGGCTTCTTTTTAAGTAAATGTAATTATGCATTTAAAGAACTATGTTGTTTAATGAATAATTCAAATGGACTGAACACAGACATTTAAAAATATAAAATAAACAGGTCGCTTTTATTTACGTTCCTTGCTCTCATTTCTTCCTTCAGTATAAACCAAGTTGTGGCTACTCTATGCTTGCTTTAGTGGTTTCTACTGAGGAAGTGTGAAATACTCAATTCCTACTTCCAGAACATTCTCAGGGAGAGCAGGGGTATTTCAGGATCCCCTTCTCTTCTGGGCTTCCTCATGTTGGGTAGGAGCTGTAAGGGACTGCCACAGTGCTTCTCTGATACAGGCCACTTGGACCTGTCTACTCTCCTGGGTACCCTGCCAGTCTTGGTGGTCCCCTGAAGATGATTCTGTCCTGAGATCCAGACTGCAGGCTCCCTTTGTTTCGTATGCCCAAGTCCAGGTTAGTTTCTGTCTCATATCCCCCATACTTGTTTACAGGATCCCAGTGGGTAGTCTTGAGTCATGACCTATAAAGTCTTTATTTCATACAGAAATACTCTCAAATCACCTTTTCCCACATCAAATAAGGATTCTTCCCTCCTTATTCAGCACAAATGTGTTTTGTCTACTAAAGAAGATATAAAAACAGTGTGCAATGTACAGTAGATGTGGCATCTAGATTTTTTATTATTATACTTTAAGTTCTAGGGTACATGTGCGCAATGTGCAGGTTTGTTACATCGTTATACATGTGCCATGTTGGTTTGCTGCACCCATCAACTTGGCATTTGCATTAGGTATTTCTCCTAACACTATCCCTCCCTCAAACCCCAGCCCCCAAAAGGCCCTGGTGTGTGATGTTCCCCTCCCTGTGTTCATGTGTTCTCATTGTTCAACTCCCACTTATGAGTGAGAATATGTGGCATTTGGTTTTCTGTCCTTGTGATATTTTACTGAGAATGATGGTTTCCAGCTTCATCCATGTCCCTGCAAAGGACATGAACTCACCCTTTTTTATAGCGGTGTAGTATTCCATGGTGTATATGTGCCACATTTTCTTTATCTAGTCTATTATTGATGGACATTTGGGTTGGTTCAAAGTCTTTGCTACTGTGAATAGTGCTGCAATAAACATACATGTGCATATGTCTTCAGCTTGCCCTCTGTGGGCTGCACCCACTGTCCAACCTGTCCCAATAAGATGAATCAGGTACCTCAGTTGGAAATCCAGAAATCACCCGTCTTCTCTGCTGGTCTCTCTGGGAGATGTAGACCGGTGTTGTTCCTATTCGGCCATCTTGGAAATGACTCCTAGATGTGGCATCTACTATTATGTTCAAAGGCAGGGTTTAAAAGGTGAAGAAATTCTTTAGATTTTCAAATGTAAGAATATTGAAACATCTGTGTTTGATTTTCAGGAAATTATCTTTGCTACCTACCCTGATTAGACCATTATATAACATATGCTTGTATAAAAACATCAAATTGTAACCCATAAATTCACATAATAACAGTGTATCAACTAAATAAATAAACATTTCTTAAAAACATTTATAAAGTTCCAAATATATAAAATGGACTAATGTTACTTTTTTAAGATGGGAGGCGTAATTAATTTATTGGAAACTGTGGAAAATTTGAGTACATTTAAGGTACTGTTTGGCATAAAAATTTAATTACTAAATATACCCTAGATAATATTATACCACAGTTAGTAGTTACATGATTTTTATCATCAATTTTAATAACACAAAATTGTTTTAAAATTTAATGGGCATTTCCAGAAGAAAAGAAACAATATAAACATATACTTAAAATATGTTAAAGATAACTCCAATATGTGATATTTTAATACCATCTACTTATGTGTTTTAAGTAAATTAACATAGTTCCACTTTTATGTTCTAAAACTTATTGCCAATATAAACTAAATTGGGAAAGAAATTAATATATACAGACACATCATTGGTATGAATGCAGTGAATAACAACATATAAAATGTAGGATTTCATAAAGTATTAGAGACACGAATGCATTAGTAAAACCTGAATAAACATAATTGTTTATTTTCCCACTGAGTTTACCTTTGACGTGACTTGAAACATCTAAATACATTATCAGAACTCATTTCTAAACTTTGGACTAAGGCCATCCTATGTTATTAGTGACTCAGCCTAGAATGTCCAAACTCTCAGTGGACATTCCCCAGTGAATCCTAGCAAAACCGTCATTAAACTTGTTCTTCCGGTAAAGAAACACTAGAGTCATGGTTGCTACTGAATCACCATGAAGGTCTCTAAAATCTCAAGTGTAGGGATGGAAATGAATACATACCTTTCTTTAAAAAGCATTCAGAAATCTTGCTCAGAAAAATGACTTTGTTCACATGATTACTGTATGACTGCTTACAGCTAACCGAGGCAGTGCGTGTTTGAAATTGAGGAGATAATAAAAGGTACTAATTATATTTGTATTTTTAAATTTTTATTGGTCACAGGGAAGAAGGGACTCTGGCAACTGCTTAAGAGAACTGTTTCAGAAATAGAATTGTAAGATTGAGCACTAGTGGCTGTAATTTCTGTTAACAAAATTCTGCAGAAATCTTGGAGTATAGAATACAGATAACCAACAGCGATTTTGCTGCTAATTCATAAATGTGTTTTCTGAATGGGAAGCTAAATGACGGTCATGGAAGAGATGGGGCTAAATTATATTAGAACATGCTTTTATGGGCTCAAGTGAAATTAATGAATCCACATATAATAATCCAGTCTTTCTAGTAAAATACCTGGAAAGTACTAGTGTTGTTTTTGCATAAAAATGTTAAAATGACATTAAGGTAAAGGCAAAATGAGAATGGTTAAAATTACCACCTGTAAAGCAATAGTATATATATTTTTAAACAAAGGACCCTTTTCTGGAAATAAATAATGCAGGTAACCATATGATTAGTAGCTGGGATGTGGTTATCCATATTTTGTGTTTACACCCAATTTGTGCAAAACTGTAGTGCGTTGTGCTTTTAATTTTTATATTGTGTTTATTTTTTCTTCAGGGCACAATGTAAACTTCCAGCGAAATAATAGAAATATCTGCTTTAACAGCAATGCAGAGTTTTTGTGAGAAGCCAATGAGCATAGTATGTGGAAACAATGTGAAGGCTATATTATTCTACAGTCATAGTGGATAACAATGTGTGAATGTGATAGTGATTATGCTGATGATGAGGGCAATGATAATGATGAAGATGCTGAAACTCACAGCTTCTCTTCAATGATACCCCCAGTCAAGTAATACACGTTCACTATGTCACAGACCGCTCATAATAACAATTTTAAGTAGAGCAGCCTTATTTTGTGATAATAATTTTTCTTCGAAAATAGTTTTGATCAAAACTGAGGACAGTGTAGGTTTCACAAATCGGTGCCTTAGTGGAAAACTTCAGTATTTAGACTCAAGAGCACCATCCTCCTTGGTTCCCAACTCTGTCACTAGGTCGTTGCACAGCCATGAATAACCTTCAAATCCTTGTGATTCAGTTATTCTTCCTTCTGATAATGAGAATATAGTTGAAAAATCTTTGTCTTCTGTGAATATATGAATCACTACAATTAGGTTATTTTTATTATCTCATTTTCAACTCTAAATTGAAGGATGGAAAAAAGAGATCTCTGCAATGCAGTGATGCATTCTGACTTTAAAAGATGGTAATATGTAATTCATTTGAAACTTGGGCACCATTTGGAGAATTTTAATTATTATGCTGAATATGTTCATCCTCAAATTGATTTATGAAATATATGTGTATTTTTTAGTAAGTGAATTCTTCCAGTAGGGAAACCTTTATATTGGGAACAAGATAGAAATTGCATTTCTTTTAGAGTTTCTGAGAAACCATTTTTCTATAAAGGTATGGGTGGTTGTTGCTGGATCAAGTGAAAGTCCAGTGAAACCAGGTGATACGAGGAAACAGAAGAAGTTGAAATGATTAAATTTTAATCATTAAAATAATCTCATTTGTGATTTAAAAATGTTTATTATTTTGCAGTTATTTACCATCTATAATGATTTTTTTATTTTAATAAATTTAACCTCTTATATTTTTGTTTTGGGTAATTAAAAAGTGAGCCAGTCTTATTTCAGACTTACTGCCTAAAAATATTTGAAGGATAAAATAGACCACACATTTTAAAAAGTTTATGTAAATGTTTGTTTATATATAACGTGTATTTACTTATGTTTGCATAAATATGTATATATGTATATCAACTCATATGTATGTGTTTGTGTGTATATATATATGCATATATGTATGTGTGTTTATGTATAATCTGGATAAGTTCACTTAAAATCTCTGAATCTCAATTTCATCATCTATAAAATGTCAGTGGTGATGTCCATGTGAAGAGCTTGTTATTAGGATTAAATCTAATGGAATTATAGAACAAATCCTGACATATTGTAAGTGCCAGTGTGTGGAGACAGTCAATAAAAGTTCATGCCGTTATCCTTCCTTTCATTCCAGATGATGCCCAGGTTGAAGGTTTGGTTTTCCTACTCACTGTGAAACCATCATTGGAATATTTTGTGTTCGCTTTTTACTCCAGTGTATAACATCATTAATGCTGATGCCTAGATGTATACATTTTATGAGAATTAGAAAAATAAAAGCAAGTGTAAATGTTTTAAAATGGGCTTAAAATACTTATAGCTATTTTGGTGGATAAAAAACTAAGGGACAAAAGTAACCCATTTGGATTTATTTTTATCTAAGAAAAAAATGTCCTCTTCACATTACTTAGACAGATATATAACGGCTGAGACTGCTTCCTCATTACAGACAGAGCTCTAATTTTATATAAACAATGTTATATGACAGAATTAGAACCCTGGAACATGAATAATCAAAGAGACACTACATTGGTGTTCAAGAGAGATTGTAACGTCACTGCCACTCACCACTTGCAAAGTCCAATTAACGAGAACAAAGTCTGGTAGAAAGAAAGTGACTTTTTCTTCTAAACTTAGCTGAGAGGAAGGAGAGGCTTCTGTCTTAATGGGAAATGCTTCCCCTTTCAGGGCAGTAGGTAGGGTCTTTTAAAGGGGTCTTGGCATGAATGGCATGCAGGGGGTGAGGAGATGGGGGTCCAGGGGTTTTCTTCTGATGTCTTTTCTATCCGGTGGTCTGGCTGGCACCATCACAGGCAGAGCTGGGTTGTAAATTGAGGCAATCTCCTAGTGGGAGGGAGTTCCGTGGGTGCCTGATTTGCTTCAAGGTTCCATCTCTAGAACTTCTAAGTAAACACAAAGTCATATAAACTTGCCTTGTAGAACGTGTCTGGTGGAGACAGTAAAGGATATATTTGCATTCCTAAACAGTTAAGTAGGAGGTTGGGGGAGGAGGAGAAAATAAGTCATTATTTTTCTTTTTAAAAATGAGGTAGTCAGTTACAACAAGGCAATAAATATGAGATTTCACGTGCCATTTAGGATTCTGTCCTATGTTACATTTTCTCTTTTTAAAATTAGCGCTATAACTGTCTCATGGAAAGTTTATCATAGACTGCCCTATATAAAATATAAATGATGGAAATATTCGAAATGTTAATTATGTTAGTAATTTCAAATAGTACATATTCTACTTGCCAATAACTAAACTACTAATATAAATTACATACTATTGCATCAGAATTAATGCTGATCTTGTACTGTTTCCAAATGACATATATGAAAATAATTTGCTCTTCTGAATTGTCCTTCACAAAT
Source organism: Macaca nemestrina (assembly GCF_043159975.1). NCBI lineage: Eukaryota > Metazoa > Chordata > Mammalia > Primates > Cercopithecidae > Macaca > Macaca nemestrina. Next base: position 1,049,450 of record NC_092125.1, on the reverse strand, counting down.
TACCAGAGGTCATAAAATAATTGAAAATAATTTGCTCTGTAGAGGCTGAGGAACTTGCCAGAATTTTCTTAAAATGTATTTGGAAATCCAAATATGCAATAATTTCAGTACATTTTAATGTTTGTATTAGGGTAAATATACTTAAGGTAAACTGCACCATTTTAACAATTTCAATTGTGGAGTTCTGTGGCACTAAGTACATTTATGTTGTGCAACCATCCCCACCATGGATCTCCAGAACAGTTTCATTGTCTCCAACTAGAATTTTGTTCCCTACACAATTATTCTCCTTGTCTCCCTTCCCCTATCCTCTGGTGTCCAGCATTCTTTCTGTCTCTATGAATTTGACTACACTGGGTACTTAATATAGGTGAATTCATACAATATTTGCCTGTTCATGATTTATTTCACTGAGCATAATGTATTCAAGATTTATCTATGTTGTAGCATGTGTCAAAACTTCATTCACTTTTAAAACTGAATATGTACTTACTACATTTTTTATTGATTTTTCTGTGGATGAACATTTAAGTTGTTCTGCCTTTTGGGTATTGTGAATAATACTGCTATGAATGTGGGCATGTCAGTATCTTTTTTGAGTGTCTTATTTCTTTGGGTCCACATTCAGAAGTGGAATTGCTGGAGCATATACCAATTCTGTTTAGTTTTTGAAGAAATTACTATACAGATGGTCCAGAAACACAATAATTTGATGACTTTTTGACGTTACTGTGCATTTATAGAAACATAATTCTATTGTAAGTAAAGGAGCATCTGGAATTACAATGATTTGAGTTGCAATATTTTAACATTGGGATGACTTTTTCAAGATAGTAAATGTATGATACTTACAATATTTTAAACTCATAATGGATTTTTCAGGAGGAAATCCCATCATAAATTGAGGAACTTCGATCATTTTCCATAGAGGCTGTACAATTTCACATTGCCACTGACTATACTTTTATGATTTTAGCTCTTACACTTAGGTCTTTAATTTATCTTGACTTAATTTTTTGTGTGGTTTAAAGTTAGCATCCAATTTCAATATTTTGACTGCAGATATACGGTTTTTCAGACACTGTTTATTGAAAAGACTATCCCTTTGCCATTGAGTAAACCTGGTTCCCTTGACAAAAAAAAAAAAAAAATTGCTGCGTATATGAGTCTATTTCTTGACTCTATCTCCTCCTCCTCCTCCTCCTCCTCCTCCTCCTCCTCCTCCTTAGTCTTTGTCTTCATCTTCTTTTTTAGATAGGGTCTCACTCTTTCACCCACAATGGAATGTGCCAGTGAGAACTGGGCTCACTGCAACCTCTGCCTCCCCGGCTCAAGCAAACCTCCCACCTCAGCCCCCAAGTAGCTGGGACTACTGGAGTGAGCCACCACCCCTGGCTAATTTTTGTATTTTTTGTAGAGACAGGATTTTACCATGTTACCCTGTATGGTCTCAATGTTGTGATCTCAAGCAATCTGTGTGCCTCAGCCTCCCAAAGTACTAGGATAACAGGTGTGAGCCACGGCACCTGACTTCTGTTTTCTTATATTGGTATACATGTCTGGCTTTATACCAGTGCCATACTTTTTATAAAATTATTGTAGCTTTTGGAACTGGAACAAGCAAGGATGTTCACTCTCACCACTCCTCTTCAACATAGTACTGGAAGTCCTAGCCAGAGCTATCAGACAAGTGAAAGAAATAAAGGACATCCAAATCAGTAAAGAGGAATTCAGATTCTCACTGTTTGCTGATGATATGATTGTTTACCTAGAAAACCCTAAAGACTCTTCCAGAAAGCTCCTAGAACTGATAAAAGAATTTACCAATGTTTCCTCATACAAAACTAGTGTATACAAAACAGTAGTTCTCCTACATACCAGCAGCGACCCAGCTAAGAATCAAATCAAGAGCTTAGCCCCTTTTACAATAGCTGCAAAAATAAAAATAAAATAAAATAAAGTAAAATAAAATACTTAGGAATACACCTAACCAAGGAAGTGAAAGACCTCTACAAGGAAAACTACAAAACACTTCTGAAAGAAATCATAGATGACACAAACAAATGAAAATACATACCATGCTCATGGATAGGCAGAATCAATATTGTGAAAATGACCATACTGCCACAAGCAATCTACAAATTCAATGCAATTCCCATCAAAATGCCACCATCATTCTTCACAGAAGTAGAAAAAACAATTACAAAATTCATATGGAACCAAAAAAAGGTCTGCATAGCCAAAGCAAGACTAAGCAAAAAGAACAAATCTGGAGGCTTTTGGTAAGTTTTAAAATCAGAAAGTATCAGTCTTTCATTTTTGTTCTTAAAAACAATAATGTATTCAAGACTGTTTGACTAATCAATGTCCCTCGTAATTCCATATAAATTTTAGCATGGGTTTTTCTCTGTTTGAAAAAAAGATTTATCATGAGAATTTTCATAGAGATTCCATTGAATCTTTAAGTAACTTTGGATATTATTGACATCTTAACAGTGTTAAGCCTTCCAATCTATACATACAGGATATATTTACATTTATTTGTGTCTTCTTTAATTGCTATAATCAACATTTTGTCATTTTTCAGTGTATAAGCCTTTTACCTTCTTGGTTATGTTTATTCCTAAGTGTTTCATTTTTTTGATACTATTGTAAATAAAATCACGATCTCTTTTACAGATTGTTTATTGTTAGTGTATAGCCACTCAAAGCCTAGGCTCAGAACAGACACAGTTTTGCTTCTGACACATTCAATGAATCACAGCAAATTGTTAGTGTATAGAAGTCAATAGGTTTTGGCTGTTGTTGCATGCTGCAATTTTGCTAATTATTTGTAACAGTTTTTAGTGTGTAGAATCCTGTGGTTTTCTACATATATAGTTATGTCGTATGCAAATAGAAATTATCATGCTTCCTTCCTTTTAATTAAGGTAACTATTTTTCTTCTTTTGTTCTATTGCTTTGGCTGAACTTCCAATAATATGTTGAATAGATGCAGTGAAAGTGGACATTTGTGTCTTGTTCCAAATCCTGGAGTAAAAATTGTCATTCTATTATTATCGTGAAGTTGTGGGTTAAATTCTTAACTGTGATAGATTTTTACATCACTTTAATGTTTTATTCAAGTAATGCATAGACATGGTGTCCACAGTCCACAGGCTAAAATATTGGACCCATAACAAAGTCTTCCTGATCCTAAAGATAAGGACTTCAAAATTTCTTACCGGTCTTGCCCTGTTTTCGCCCATGTATTTTCAAACGATATGCTTATCTGCTAATGCTTGATTTAAATATCCCAAATAGCAGCCCTTGACTCATGACACAGGCCGCTGTCAGTAGTTACCTGCTCCCCCCAGCATCACTACCCCCCACACTCATTACCCTTCTCCCACTTTGTCAACATAAATACATTCTAATTTACATCTGCAGCAAGGGGTTGACAGCATCGTCTCATCTTATACCTGATGTAAATGACGAGTTGATGGGTGCTGACGAGTTGATGGGCGCAGCACACCAACATGGCACAAGTATACATATGTAACAAACCTGCCGTTGTGCACATGTACCCTAGAACTTAAAGTATAATTTAAAAAAAAGAATCTATTGATTAAATACAAAAAATATATACTCTTGTAAAACCTGATGGTAATACATATGTGCATGTATTTCTTCTGATTATTATTACTGTTCCTCTCAAAAACTTAATATTTTATCTCTAGATAATTAAAATTTTTAGAAGTGTTTTCAAGGAGAAACAATTTTCGTGAAATTTTTTTTAGGAAAAGATTTCTCACTTTGTGATTTAACATGCCATTTGAGTATGGTGGCTAATATATTTCAGTTTGGAGAATTTTTTTTATAATATTGAGTTCATTATTATTTGCTATGTGCATTTCTGGGAATGCCTGTAAGTATATGTTGGTCCTGTTATATTAATTTTCTAATATTTCTCTCTCTTTAATTATCAAGCCTTTCAGTTTGTTTCCTTTTTTCCTTCTGACAGAATTTTCCCAATTTGTCTTTTGAATTCTTTTGATTTCATTTAAAATTTTATCAATTCTTATACTTTTAATTTCCACGAGTCATTTATCATTACCTGTCACATCCTTTTATATAGATAATAATATTTATTTTGTGGATTTCATAACATATCATACATATCTTCCTTCCTAAAAATAGGAATTCTTATTTTTAAAAAATCATTCTTTTGGCAGGTTTCTGATAGTTTTAACTCAGGGTATATATACGTGTGTATTGATGCTTAAGTGAGTATGCATCTTTGTGTGTGTGTGTGTAGACGTGTGTTTGCACACTGTGTGGATCTTACTCTTTCACGTTGCTACACTTCCTTAAAGGTCTGCTGACCTTTGGTTCTAAAATAATATTTAAGCCTAAAGACTTCAGTTCTGTTAGGCATTCAGTGCAAAGCCGTCCACTGATGTCTTCTATCTGGAGGAGAATGCTCGAATCACCTACACCCAGAAAACTGTCAAGTTGCTGCTTCCTTTTTCCATTTAAGTGAATGATCATTTCTCCAAATCCCTTCTTCTGAAGGATCATAAAGTAATTTATTGTCTTTGCTTCCCTAACGCTTAGATTACATTACACTTTATGAATCCTTCTAAATAATTGATAAATATTCTTATGATCCTTTCATAAGAATTGAAGAATCCACAAAGTCTATATAATCTAAGCATTAGGGAAGCAAAGATACAGAATACACATCCTATTGGGGAGAGCGTGAGCAGAGACATGGAAGGTAAAATGAACTTGGCATATAGATATTCAGATGGGGGTCTGCACTAACTTGAGAATTCTGAAATTGGATGAGAAGGCAAAAGAGAATGGATGGTGGTGGACATTAGAGATGGGTGGATCACGAGGTCAGGAGATCGAGACCATCCTGGCTAACACGGTGAAACCCCGTCTCTACTAAGAAATACAAAAAATAGCCGGGCGAGGTGGCAGCGCCTGTAGTCCCAGCTACTCGGGAGGCTGAGGCCGGAGAATGGCGGGAACCCGGGAGGCGGAGCTTGCAGTGAGCTGAGATCTGGCCACTGCACTCCAGCCTGGGCTACAGAGCGAGACTCTGTCTCAAAAAAAAAAAAAAAAAAAAAAAAAAGAAATGAACTATATGAATTACATTTCATGAAAAAAGTACTTAAAATAAGGATGTATTCTACATGTCTAAATAGAAGAACCAAATAATGATGTTTAACTTAGTGAAAGTTTGACTTGGAATTATCATGCAAAGACCATTCAAGAAGGAAATATAACTTACTCCAAATGAGCCATAGACTGCTGCAGTTTTAAAAGTAAGTTTTAAAAAATAAATGTAGAAAAAAATCATCCTGAAAAAGTAGTGCTTAATTGTTCATAATATGGATTCATAACATAATGTTTTAAACATAACAAATTATCTTGATGACATCTGAGTTTGTGTTGGGCAGCAAACATTCATATCCTGTTGAAGTTGTAAGAGAAATTTTTTTCCTATGAATGTATATATTTATTATTAAAAATTGTGGTTATAAATATTTGTCTCATAAAATATAATTTCTGGGTAAGAAAATAAGATTTTTTTCTAAATAGGAAAGATTAATTCATCATTTACGAGTTGTAAAATTGTATAAATAATTCATAGTCTGACTAAACTAAGGATTTTTTAAAACCATTGGCTTACTCTTCTATAACTAGTCCCCCTTATCCACTGCTTCGCTTTTCATGGTTTCTCCTGCAATCAACTGTCATCTGAGATTGCATGGAAAATTCTACAAATGAGCACTTCATAAATTTTAAATTTGTTTTCAGTCATAGCCCAATGTTGCATCGCTGTGCCTACATTGTTCCCTTCACTTTGTCTCATCATGTAGACATTTTATCTTCCCCGAAGCATTTTATCATCAGAAGAAAAGTGAACACTGTTCAATAAGATGTTTTGAAAGAAAAACTGCATCCACATAACTTTAATTACAGCATATAATTATAATTTTTCTATTTTATTTTTAGTTATTTTTGTTAATCTAGTCCTTGCCTAATTTATAAATTAAACTTTATAATATGCATTTATTGATACAAAAATAGTGTCTATAGGGTTCAGTGTAAACCCCAACTTCAGACATCCACTGGAGGGCTTGAAATGCATCCCCGCAGATAAGGGGGAGCTACTGTACTTCACTAACCCTTGTGTCTCCCTTCAGGAAGGATCGTATGAATGCTCCATGGAAAATTACAATCAAACATCAACTGATTTCATCTTGTTGGGATTGTCCCCACCACCAAAAATTGGCTATTTCATCTTCATTCTCATTGATTTCGTTTTCCTAATGGCTTTAATTGGAAACCTATCCATGATTCTTCTCATCTTCTTGGACATCCATCTCCACACACCCATGTATTTCCTACTTAGTCAGCTCTCCCTCATTGACCTAAATTACATCTCCACCATTGTTCCAAAGATGGCTTATGATTTTCTGTATGGAAACAAATCTATCTCCTTCATTGGGTGTGGGATTCAGAGTTTCTTCTTCTTAACTTTAGCAGGTGCAGAAGCGCTGCTCCTGACATCAATGGCCTACGATCGTTATGTGGCTATTTGTTTTCCTCTCCACTATCCTGCCCGTATGAGCAAAAGAGTGTGTGTGCTGATGATAACAGGATCTTGGATGATAGGCTCCGTCAACTCTTGTGCTCACACGGTATATGCACTCCGTATCCCATATTGCAAGTCCAGAGCCATCAATCATTTTTTCTGTGATGTTCCAGCTATGTTGACCCTAGCCTGTACAGACACCTGGGTCTATGAGAGCACAGTGTTTTTGAGCACTACCATCTTTCTTGTGTTTCCCTTCATTTGTATTGCGTGTTCCTATGGCTGGATTCTCCTTGCTGTCTACCGCATGCACTCTGCAGAAGGGAGGAGGAAGGCCTATTCGACCTGCAGCACCCACCTCACTGTAGTGACTTTCTACTATGCACCTTTTGCTTATACCTATCTACGCCCAAGATCCCTGCGATCTCCGACAGAGGACAAGGTTCTGGCTGTCTTCTACACCATCCTCACCCCAATGCTCAACCCCATCATCTACAGCCTGAGAAACAAGGAGGTGATGGGGGCCCTAACACGAGTGATTCAGAAAATCTTTTCTGTGAAAACGTAGACATGCTTTCTGCCTTAGAGTCAAAGCTCTAGGTTCATATCAACTCAGCAGTGTACAGGAGTTAAGGAAAATATTATTACATGCCCATTGTGTCAAATGGAAATTAATCTAAAATATTTGTATTTTAATTTAGTCTTGACATTTCAATTGCATATTCTAAGACATCTATTTTGGTCTTGTATTTGTTTCTTTTTATCAAAAGATAGATCATATATTCATTTTTTTCCTAAAGTAATGATTTATTAAATGTTTACCTCAGGATAAATAATTATGTCTGGGGAGCAGTCTACTTGGCTTTAGATAAACAAGAGTTTCCCTATAAGAGGTTCTATACAGTTACCTTCTATAGAACCTCTTAGACTGTAGCTGACTTAGACTCAGTTGGGTGTCAAGTAGGTTATTGAAAACATTCCCAGTCATATCACAACACACTCTACATTTCCCTCCTGAGTAGCCACTGGTATTCTCATGCAAGACATTCTCTGCTGTACAATTTTATTTCTACTTACTCTTCTCATAAATCAATGGGTCTATTTAGCATGAGTTGGGATCATCTCCTCTGCTCCACTATTTTTATACATGTTTAGGCATGTGCCTGAAAGGATCAACGTTATTTTCATAAAAGTTATCTGCTTAGGTCCTTTCTCTGAGTGAAAGGTCATGGCTCTCCAGAAGAGAGAAATTCTTTAATCTCTGAGGAGAGGAGGCAAGAAGGGAGGTCGAAGGAGCAAGTAAGAAAAGCCCCGAATTATCCAAGTGACAGCAGTGGTGAATGACTGACATGCAGTTGGTCCTTGAACAACACAGATTTGAACTGTGCAGGTCCACTTACATGTGGCTTTTTTTTCTGCCTCTGCCACTCCTGAGACAGCAAGACCAACCTCTCTTCTTCTTCCTCCTACTCAGCCTACTCAATATAAGGACAACATGGACGAAGATCTTTATGACAAACCACATTCACAAAATAAGTAGTAAATATATTTTCTCTTTCTGATGATTTTCTTAATAAGATTTTCCTTTTCTAGCTTACTCTACTGTAAGAATACAGTATATAATACATGTAAGATACCAAGTGTGAGTTAATTAAGTATTTATGTTATTTTTTAAGGCTTCCTGTCAACAGTAGGCTATCATTAGTTATGTTATGGGGGGAGTTTGAAGTTATATGCAGATATGTTTTATTTCAACTTCTATTTTAGGTATGAGAGTACATGTGGATATTTTTACATGGGAATATTGCATGTTGCTTAGAGTGTGGATCCTGTCACCTGGTAGTGAACATAGTACCCAATTAGTAGTTTTTAATCCCACCCCCTCCCTCTAGCAGTGCACAGTGTCTATTGTCACCATATTTATGTCCATGTGTGGGCCAATGCTAAGTTCCCACTTACAAGTGAGAACATTCTGTATTTGGTTTGCTCTTCCTCAGTCAATTTGCTTAGGATTATGGCCCCTAGCTCTATCCATGTTGCTTGCAAACAGTATGCTCTTATTGTTTTTTATAGTTGTGTAGTGTTTCATGGTATATGTGTAGCATATTTTCTTATTCCAATTCACTATTGATGGGCACCTCGGTTGATTGTAGGTTTTTGCTGTTGTGAATAGTGCAGCAATGAGCATATGAATGCATGTGTCTTTTTGGTAGAATGATTTTGTGTGTGTGTGTGTGTGTGTTTGTATACAGAGCACTGGAATTTCTGGGTCAAATGATATCTCTGTTTAAGTATTTTAAGAACTCTGCAGACTACTTTCCATAGTGACTAGGCTAATTTACATTCCCAACAGCGTATAAGAATTCTCTTTTCTCTCCAGCTTCACCAGCATCTGGTGTTTTTTTTTTTTTTTTAATTATAGCCATAGTTACTGGTATAAAATGGTCTCTCATTGTGGCTCTGGTTCACATTTCTCTGATGATTGGTGATGCTGAGTACTGTTTCTTGTTTGTTGGCCACTTGTATGCCTTCACAGATGTGTCTTTTCATTGTTCATGTACTTTCTGCATTTTTTAATGGGGTTAATTTTATGCTTGTTGATTTATTTAACTTCCCTACAGATTGTGGACATTTAATCTTTGTCAGATGCATGCTGTGCAAATATTATTTCCTATTTTGTAGGTTGGTTGTTTCCTCATTGAGAGTTTTTTTTTCTGTGCAGAAGCTCTTTCATTTAATTAGGTGTCTCTTGTCAATTTTGTTTTGTTGCTATTGTTACTCCTCAGGTAGAGGAATAAGTGTATAGGTTCTCTCATGGATATTGAAATGTTTGCTCTCTGAGGCATGTCAAAAGAGAGTTCATATATATGAAGAATGGTAAATGGAATCTAGACTTCCTGCTGAACCAGGAGTACCATGCCTCTCATTTATTTATTTACATCATCATTGTAAGGGAGATATGGAATATGTAAGAAGTTTGTTGTATGCATGATACTTAGAGAAACAGATATGGGAGGTGAAAAAGTAGATATGATTTGGTCTTGATTCCTCAGTTAAGCCAACAAATTCCTGTGATGCTATTTGGACAGACACTGAATGACTGAATGGAGAGAGACAAAGAGATGAGAGAGAGAGAGAGAGAGAGAGAGAGACAGAGAGAGAGAGAGAGAGACGAACTTGTCATGAAAGAGTTTGTAAAACCAATGGACATGCATTGGTGCCTATAGGACCTAGTGATGGAGTGTGACTCAGACCTGTGTAGAAGGGCTGTCTCTTCATTCCATTGATGAACACAATGTGTGGCAGGGATGCAGCAATGTCTCTTGTTCTCTTTGGCATCTTAAAGGTCTTGTATGTTTCAGATTTTGTGGCATGGAGCTTTCCTAGGGAGAATCCCAACCACAGTTGATTCCCATTTGGTCTCAGAAGCTGGGACAAATCAGGAATGATTGTTACTGTGACTGTAGCCTCCCAGTACAAGTCTTGGTTTCTCTTCTTTCTGTCCTTCAATCCAGACTGGCTTTCAGAAACACACACAGAAATACTACATGATCTCACTTATATTTTGGGTCTAAAAATTAGTGGAATAGATAGAAACAGAGAGGAAAATGGTGGTTACTAGCAGTGGGGAGGGAGAGAAAGAGTTTAGGTCAAATGGTACAAACTTGAAGTTATGCAGGATGAGTAAGTCTAGAGAGCTAATGAAGACTATGGTTAATACTATTGTATTATATATTGAAATTTTGCTAAGACAGTGGGTTTTAAGTGTTCTTCGTATAAAAGTCATAACTGGAACATGCTGTATAAGTTGAGTTTGGTAATCATTTCAATATGTATATGGATGTCAAACACCATGTTGTATATCTTTAATAAAATAAAACATTGTCTGGTACATCTTTAATAAAATCAACAATCATTCAGACTGGCTTGAATTGTTCCTGGAATTATCTAATGAAAATATATTTTGATGATGTCACTTTCCTTAGTATGGTATGTGATTCCATTGGCTAATTCCCTTCTACATCTGACTCTACCTGGAACTTTATGTTCTCTTCATGCTAAATTGAACGCAGTTCTCTGAACAAGTTTTGAAAAGCCAGTCCTTGTGACATTAGGTCCAATAGCTTGTATCTTTAATGCATTGTTCTCTATTCTCATCAAGTTCTTTCACTGCATGAATCCCCAACACTCCCTTTTCTCAGTGTAAACATCAGGTATCATCTACACAAGGAAGCATGCTGAATGTGCGTGTTCAACATTATCTTTCTATTACACTCTCATACATCCCACTATTTCTAATAATAACATGTGTCATCGAGATGTATTGCAACAAGCTCTTTTCTGTATGGCTCCACAGACTATTATCTGTTACCATCAGTGGCTTGCTCTTTTCCTCTTCACATGCCCAGATGTTACACTTGAGCACCTGTTCTACATTCAACCTATTCATAGCTCAAAGCATGTTTACTTATTCTCAGCCCATTGAATTTAAAACTGTATATTTACTTTCAGGAAAATGTCATTTCCAAGAATGTACACCAACTACCCTGTCTGGATTGCTATACAGCATATACGTGCATTAATATGTCAAATTGGCTCGTCCGAGTGCAGTGGTGTTTACAACTAATTGATCACAACCAGTTACAGGTTTCTTCGTTCCTTCTGCACTCCCACAGCTTCATCTGACTAGCCTATACATATCAAAATATATATCACAACAAATATAAATAAAAATATATATCAAAATGTGTCAAATAATTTATCTATTAAATACATGTGGAAAAACTCAAATACTTTTAACATTCAAAAAAATTAAAATGAATGAATACCTCTTTTCCCATATAGGTGGTATAATTTATTCATTTACTAGAAACAAGAAATTTGAGAACATTTAAAGCATTCGACTGAATAAAAATTTATTCAATTACTAAATATTTTCTAAATATTAATAAAACAAAGAGAGTAGTAATATCATTTTATCATCTGATTTAATAGGAGAAAATCACTTTATAATTTAATGAGCATTTCCAAATGAAACGAAACAATTTGAACATGTATAATACCTAAAATATGTTAAAAGATAACTCCCATGTATGTGATAGCTTAGTAATTTCTACTTATGTATTTTTATTAAATTATCCTTATTCTATTTTAGTGGTTTAAATCTTATTGCCACTATAAATCAAAGTGAGAAAGAAATTCATGAATGCAGACACATTGTTACTGTTGATGCCTAAATAACAACATTCAAACTATAGAGTTTCTTAAAGTTTAGAAACAAAAACAAATTTGAAATAATGTGAATAAATATGCTTATTTCTTTCTCCACTGTGTTTACCCTTGACATGCCTTGAAACATCTAAAAACATGATCAGAACTCATTTCTGAACCTTGGACTAAGGCCATCCTCTGTTATTAGTGACTTAGCCTAAAATGTCCAAAGTCTCAGTGGACATTCCCTAGTGAATACCAGCAAAACAACTGTTAATCTCATTCTCCAGGTAAAGAAGGACAGGATGCATGGTCGCTACTGAATCCCCAAGAAGGTCTCTGAAATCTCATGTGTAGGGAGGATGAGTGAATATATACATTTCTTTAAAAAATATTCTTAATGCTTACTCAGAAAAATGACTTTGTTCCTATGATGACTGTAGGACTGCTGTCAGCTAAGCAAGGCATGAGTGTTTGAAAATGAGGAAATAAGAAAGGTACTAATTATAATTGTATTTTTAAATTTTTATTGATCACAGGGAAGAAGGGACTCTGGCAAGTGCTTAAGAGAACTTTGTTTCAGACATAGAATTGAGGTGAATTTCAGCACTAGTGACTGTGCTTTCTGTAACATCATTCAGCAGAAATCTTAGAGTATGAAATGCAGACAACCAAAAGTGGTTTTGCAGCTAATTCATAAATGTGTTTTCTGGAGGGGAAGGGAAATGATGGTCAATGGAAGAGATAGGGATAAATGATACTAGACTATGTTTTTATGGGATCCAGTGAAACTAAATAACCCATATTTACAATAATTATTGTAGGTGGCAACATTTCCTCATTCCTGCCTGGCTGGTGATTTTTTTCATTTGATTTATTTTGCCCTGAATGATCAGTGATTATGTGACACTCATTATAAACGTATCGCTGCTTCTCACTTTGTATTTTACCTTATTTGAATCCAGTCTGTCTAATGAAATACCTGGAAAGTACCAGTGTTGTTTTTGCATAAACATGTTAAAAGGGCATTAAATAAAGGCACAATAAGTGGTTAAAATGACCAGTCTCTCTGCAATGATATATTTTCTTAAAAGAAGGACCTTCTTCTGGAAATAAATAATGAAGGTAACCGCATGGTTAGTAACTGTGCTATGGGTATCCAGATTTTGTTTTTACACCCAATTTGTGTCAAATTGTAGTGCTTTGTGCTTTTAATTTTTACAATGTATTAATTTTTTCTTTCGGTACATAAGGTAAAGTTCCAGTGAAATGATATAAGTATCTGCCTTAACAGCCACTCAAAGTTTTTGTGAGAAGCAAATGAGCAGAGTATGTGGAAACAATGTGAAGGCTATATTATTCTACAGTCATAGTGGATAACAAGTGTGTGAATGTAAGTGATAGCGATTATCTTGATGGTGAGGGCAATGGTAATGAGGAAAATGCTGAAACTTGCAGCTTCAGTGATACACCCAGTCAAGACACATTCACTATCTCACAGACAGCTCCCGGTAACCCATGGATTCTTCTCCCTGTTGTAATTATAAAATACAGGATCAGACATTCATCAACAAAAGCTTACATTTCTAGTAATTGTAAGAGATAGAATTTGATTTAGTTTGAAATGGAGTCTCTGTCCCTTGAACTTACCCAGTGAAGCAGAGTAAGCACATGCTCATTCCAAAACTACAGTCAAAGGATATACTTTCATAATCAGTTTCCATATATCCATGAAAATGTCTGTCTACCTAATTACCTGTGTATCTATCTGTGAGAGCTGATGCACTGTTGTGGGCCTCAGTGCACGTTGTGACTTGGAAGCACACATACACACAAGCAAATATTCACTTTACATTCTTTACTCCTTTACACCTTAAATAGTTATGGTTCTCCAACTTCATACCCTTCTCAACAATTACAAATACACATTGCATAAATATGAATAAGATCAGTTATTCCTAAGTCAGTTATATACAACATTATGTACTCTGTCTCTTCTTAGGAGAATCCATTGTAGAGGAACTTGAAGGAAGGAGGAATCTCCTTTAGGATTCCATGTCAGGATGCTGTGGAGAGCTGTCCTTGTCTAGACCCCAGAGGACACTCTTCTGTGTCATCTGATTGACATTCGAGACAAGTGTTATCAATGTGAAATAATTCTTACTATAGACATGCAGATTCAGGTACAGACAGCTTGTGTTAAGGAATTCAGGCTGACTCATGGAGTCAATGACTTCACTGCCCTTTCAGTGAAACTGATGCTGCTTTGGGTTTTGCCATTTCCAAGCCCTATGTGTTAGTAGGGAGATCACTTTCTGGAACTTTCAAAGATTCAGAACTTTAGGATATTACAGATATCACTTCAGAAGAAGGAAAGTAATCCAGATTCTGGAAAATCCCGTGACAAGTGTCTTGGATTTTGCAGACTTTTAAAAGTTCAATCTGATTTCTTATAAAACTTCCAGGAAAGCCAACGTGTGCCCCTGCCTTCCTAGCTTGCTTTTCTTTCTCCCCTTCTTTCTTTTTCTTTCTCTTTCTTTCTTCTTTCTTTCTTTCTTTCTTTCTTTCTTTCTTTCTTTCTTTCTTTCTTTCTTTCTTTCTTTCTTTCTTTCTTTTCTTTTCTTTCTTTCTTTTTCTTTTTCTTTCTTTTTCTTTTCCTTCCTTCCTTCCTTTCCTTTTTTTCTTCTTTCGTTCTATTTTTTTTTTTGTAAATCCAGTTTTCTGCACCTATGCAAATGATCCTGTCAATTTTAAGGAGACCAGACTTATTTTGTGATGAATAATGGTTTTTCTGTTTGATCAAAGTTGAGGAAAGTATAGGAAGGAAAATCTGTGCCTCAGTGGAAAACTGCAGTATCTAGACTCAAGAAGACTGTCCTCCTTGGTTCCCAACTCGGTCACAAGGTCACTGCACGGTCATGAGTAACTCTCTTCAAATCCTGTGATTCCGTGATTCTTCCATGTGATAAGTAGACTATAGGTGAACAATCTTTGTCTTCTGTGAATATATGAATCACTAAAATTAGGCTACTTTCTTCATCTTACTTTCAATTCTAAATTGAAGGATAGGAAAGAGATTCATGCAATGCAATGACGTTTTTGACTTCAAAATTAGTAATAGGTACTTTATTTGAAACTTGGGCAGCGTTTGGAGAATTGTAATTATTATGCTGAATATGTTCATCCTCAACTTGATTTACACAGGAGTTTATACGGGTGTTTTTCTGTAACTGAATTCTTCCAGTAGGGAAACTTTTACACTGGGAACAAGATAGAAAATGTCTTTCATTTAGAGTTTCTGAGAAACCAATTTTCTGTGAAGATATGTAACTATTGCCAGGTGAAGTGAAAGTACATTAAAAACAGGTGATATGAGGAAACAGAAGAAGAATTGTAATGAGTAAAGCTTAATCATTAAAATAATCCTAGTTGTTGTTTGAAATTTTTTATATTTTCTCAATTATTTACCACTTATATGGAGTTTTTGATTTAATAAATTTACCGTTTTTTCTTTTCTTTTTGTTTTGGGTGATTAAAAAGTGAGCCACCCTTATTTCAGATTTACTGCCAAAAATTTTTGAGGGATGAACTACACCACACATTTTTAAAAGATTTATATTAATGTATGTTTATGTAGGTGTGCCATTTACTCATACGTTTGTGTGTGTGTATATACATATGCATATATGTATGTGTGTTTGTGGATCTAGAGAAGTTTACTGAAAATCTCTGAATCTCAGTTTCGTCATCTATAAAATATGAATGGTGATACCAATCTGAAGAGTTATTTTGATGAACTCCAATAGAATCAAGGAATGAATCCTGTGACGTTCCAGGTGCCAATGTGTGAAGAGAGTGCATGAAAGTTCATGCCTCCCTCCTTCCCTTCATGTGAGACGCAGTTCAGGTTTAAGGTTTGTGGTTCCTACTGACTCTGAAATCTTGACCAGAACTTTTTCTGCTTGTTCTTTCCTCCTGTGTATTATTTCAATAACGTTGACCCCTGCATACTGAATTTTTAGTGAAAAGAAAGTAAAAGCAAGATGTTTCTTAGTTTGCTTAAAAAAAAGATGTTTCTTAGTTTGCCTTCCTTATAGCTATTTCTGTAAATAAAAAAATAAAAGGGTCAGAAATAATCAATTTGGATTTTATTTTTACATAGGAAAAAATATCTTCTTCACATTATTGAAACGGGAACATCATGGCTGAGGCTGCTTTCCTGTCAGGAACCAGCTTCTAATTTTATTTAAATAATACTATGTAATGGGACATTAGAATATTAGAACCCTGGAACATGGATAATAAAAAGATGATACATTGGCAGTCATAAAACATGGCTTTAACTATCAGATCTGATGTGTCATTTATTAAGCTGTTTTTTGTTCTTTTTTCCTCTGTTTAAAATTAGGATAATGTAAACTATCTCTTGGACAGTTTGTCATAGCCCTATGTAAAATACAAATGATACAAATGTTTGAAATGTAAATTGGATTAACAATTTCAAATATTACATGTTCTACTTACCAATAATTAACCAATAATATAAATTCTATAGTATTGGATTTGTATATAGTATTGGATTTGTCTTAATGCCAATCTCCTATTGATTACAAATGACATTTATGAAAACAATTTTCTCTTCTAAATATTTTTTCAAAAATTACCGGTGTCATAAAATAATTGAAAATAAATTGCTGTGCTGTGGCTTAGAAACCTGCCAAGATGTTCAAAAAATGTATTTGCAAATCCAAATTGGAATAGTTTCAGTACATTTAAGTGATTTTTTGTTAGGGTAAATATACATAACAGAAACACAGTTTTAACTGTTTTAAGTGTAGAGTTCTGTGTCATTAAGTACATATATTGTTGTGCAACCATCACTACCATGAACCTGTCTCCAAAACAATTTCATTGTCTCCAACTCACACTTTGTTCTTGTCAAACAATTACTCTCCTTCTCTCCCTTCCCCCATCCTCTGGGGTCCAACATACCACTTTCTGTCTATGAATTTCACTACTGTGGGTACTTCATGTAAGTGAATTTGCACAATATTTGTCTTTTTGGGACAAGCTTATTTCACTTAGCATAATGTATTCAAGCTTCATCCATGTTGTGGCATGTGTCAAAATTTGTGCTGTTTTAAAAACTGTATACAGGCCGGGCGCAGTGGCTCACGCCTGTCATCCCAGCACTTTGGGAGGCCTAGGCGGGCGGATCACGAGGTCAGGAGATCCAGACCATCCTGGCTAACACGGTGAAACCCTGTCTCTACTAAAAATACAAAAAACTAGCCGGGCGAGGTGGCGGCGCCTGTGGTCCCAGCTCCTCGGGAGGCTGAGGCAGGAGAATGGCGGGAACCCGGGAGGCGGAGCTTGCAGTGAGCCAAGATGGCGCCGCTCACTCCAGCCTGGGCGGCAGTGCCAGACTCCGTCTCAAAAAAAAAAAAAAGGAATCATGGTGGATTTCCTCCTTTTCAATTGTTTGGAACAGTTTCAGAAGAAATTGTACCAGCTCCACTTTGTACCTCTGATAGAATTCAGCTATAATCCATCGGAACCCGGGCCTTTTCTTTGGTTGGTAGGCTATTATTGCCTCAATTTCAGAACTTATTATTGGTCTATTCAGGGATTGAAATTCTGTGGACAAGGACGAATTTCTGTACTTCACTTACCCTTGTGTCTCCCTTCAGGAAGGATCGTGTGAAAGCCCCATGGAAAATTACAATCAAACATCAACTGATTTCATCTTGTTGGGGTTGTTCCCACCGTCAAGAATTGGCCTTTTCCTCTTCATTCTCATTGTTTTCATTTTCCTGATGGCTCTAATTGGAAACCTATCCATGATTCTTCTCATTTCCTTGGACACCCATCTCCACACACCCATGTATTTCCTACTTAGTCAGCTCTCCCTCATTGACCTAAATTACATCTCCACCATTGTTCCTAAGATGGCTTCTGATTTTCTGCATGGAAACAAGTCTATCTCCTTCACTGGGTGTGGGATTCAGAGTTTCTTCTTCACGACTTTAGCCGTTGTAGAAAGCGCTACTCCTGACATCAATGGCCTATGATCGTTACATTGCTATTTGCTTTCCTCTTCACTATCTCATCCGCATGAGCAAAAGAGTGTGTGTGCTGATGATAACAGGATCTTGGATCATAGGCTCTATCAATGCTTGTGCTCACACTGTATATATTCTCCATATTCCTTATTGCCGATCCAGGGCCATCAATCATTTCTTCTGTGATGTCCCAGCCATGGTGACTCTGGCCTGCATGGACACCTGGGTCTATGAGGGCACAGTGTTTTTGAGCACCACCATCTTTCTGGTGTTTCCCTTCATTGGTATTTCATGTTCCTATGGCCGGGTTCTCCTTGCTGTCTACCGCATGAAATCTGCAGAAGGGAGGAAGAAGGCCTACCTGACCTGCAGCACCCACCTCACTGTAGTGACTTTCTACTATGCACCTTTTGTCTACACCTATCTACGTCCAAGATCCCTGCGATCTCCAACAGAGGACAAGGTTCTGGCTGTTTTCTACACCATCCTCACCCCAATGCTCAACCCCATCATCTACAGCCTGAGAAACAAGGAGGTGATGGGGGCCCTGACACGAGTGAGTCAGAGACTCTGCTCTGTGAAAATGTAGACACACTTTCTGCCTAAGGTCTCAGGGCTCAGATACATATCCATTCAGCAGTGTATAGTAATTAAAATATTATTTCATTCCTAGAGTGCAGGAGCAAAAAGTAATCAACAGAAGAAAAAAAAACTCACTGATTTCTGGGCAAAATTGTTTTATAAAGATGTATATAATTCTAAACAACCTTTTTCTTCATCGCATTTTCCCCATAAATTTTGAAAGCACATACTTTTGCCAAAATATTGTCAGTGAGAATGTTTGTTTTAAGTTATGCAGAAATGGAAGTGAAATTTGTCTAACTGAAGTTGGCACTTAGTATAGCAATTCTATTATTGTCAATTTGTTTTCCAGCAATTTTAAATTTACCTTTTTGTTTATGTCTAAAACAAACAAACAAAAAAATCTCTTGACTTGGTGGATCCAATTGAAAACTGTAAAATGTCTTTCTTATTTAGACGCTTAATGTACCAGTTACTGTTTCTTTCAACCTAGGGAAGTTATTTTTACACAATTTAGCAGAGAGCTCAACAGGGATTCTTAAGTCCTGATACCACTCTGGATGGCCTATGACAAGTTTATGTGTTTTATAGGGGAATTAATCCCAGGAAATGATTTAACATCAGGTATATTGTAGGTCAACAACAAGAACTGGAATGTGCCAGCAGTAATAAAAATGGTTACATTTAGGTCTTTAACCCATTTTGAGTTTGATTTTGGTATGGTATAAGAATTGGGAGTTTAGTTTCATTTTTCTGCTTAAAAATATCCAGTTTTCCCTGCACAGTATATTGAAGACACTGTCTGCTTCCCAATGAACATTCTTGGCTCTGTTGTCAAAAATCAGTTGACCGCATCAGGCACAGAAAGATTTTGCATGTTGTCACTCATCTCTGGGAGCTAAAATTCTTAAAAATGGAACTCGTGGAAATAGAGAATAGACTGATGGTCACCAGAGAGTGAGAAGGGTGCTGGGGAGGGGTGATAAAGTGGGGATGGTTAATAGTTGCAAAAATATAATTAGGTATAATGAATAAGAGCCAGTAATTAGTAGCACAACAGAGTGACTATAGTAAACAATAATTTATTGTAGAATTTATTGTACATCTTAAAGAATAACTGAAAGTGTCGAATTGGAATGTTCTCAACACAAAGAAATAATACATATTTGAGGTGCTGGTTACCCCAGTTACCCTGATTTGATCATTACGCATTGTATGCCTTTATCTAAACATCACATACACTCCACAATTCTATATTACTATTATAGTAATTGACAATAAAAAAAATAAATCAGTTAGCTGTAGATGTGTGGATTTATTTCTGGGTTCTCTGTTCTGTTTCATTGTTCTATGCATCTTTTCTACACCGGTACCATTCTGTTTTGGTTATTCCATGTTTGTAGTATAGTTTGAAGTTTGGTGCTGTTATGCCTCCAGGTTTGTTCTTTTTGTTCAAGGTTGCTTTGACTATTTGGGGTCTTTTATAGTTCCATACAAATCTTAGAATGTTTTTTACTATGTGTGTGCAGAATGTCATTGGTGTTTTGATAGACATTGCATTGAATCTGTAGTTTGGTCATTTAAATAATATTAATTCTTTCGATCCATGAGCATTGGATGTCTTCCCATTTGTTTGTATTCCTCTTCATTTTCTTTCACCAGTGTTTTGTACAAATCATTCTAGTGTTCTCTTCCATGACTACAGTTAACAGTAAAGTATTACATAGTTAAAATTATTTCAATGCTCTTTAAACGTCATTTCTATTTCTAAACCTGTGGATATTTGGTTTACAATGTTGTAGCAGTTAAAACACATACTTTGAACTTGTTTTATGAATCAGAGTAAGTCTTAATTGTCCTTTGTTGCAATGAGCAGCATATATTTTTATTTTGTGATGATTTACGAACAAAGTTTACTGCCTAAGCTTCTTGCCATTTCCTGTCCTGAACTCAGTCAGATAGGTCATAATCCATGAATACAACAGAGATGGGCTCTGGGGCAGAGGGAAAATAGCCCTCCCATCTGCAATCACTTGCTCCTGCCATGGAGAGCACCTCCTCTGTTCCCTGTTAGGGATGCTTGTATCCAACTGTCACCTGTGCCACTGTTTGTGTCATCACTACCAATCTGAGCCCGGTCATACCCCAGCCACTGCTTGGGGTCCTGTGGTGCTGTGAAATATTGCAAGATGTGTGTGTGTGTGTGTGTGTGTGTGTGTGTGTGCGCGCGCGCGCGCGTGCGTGCGCGTGCACGTGTGTGCATAAGAATGCCAGGCCAATTGCCTCATGTGGGTGTTGCCTGAGCCCACTTGTGTAGTCACTGCTACTGAACCAAAACTGCATGCAAACGCTGCCAACCTCTCCAGCTCCTCTGTCACATGCATACTTCAAGATGAAATGATTAAAAATTCCAGTGATAACAGCAGAGCATGAAACCAGGCATGGAGCCCTTTGAGTGTGGGACCCTGTGCATGGGTCCATGAGGCCAGTCCCAAGAAGAATGGAAAGAGTGAACATGAAGTGAATGAGATCATGCAGCCTAGGATAGTGGTGGGAATGTATGATGGTCTGAATGTTTGTATCCTCCCCAAATCCATATGCTTACATCTTAACCCTCAATGTGATAGTATTAGGAGTTGGGGCCCATTGGGAAATGATTAGGTCATGAGGGTAGCACCCTCTTGAGTAAGATGAATGCCTTTCTAAAGGAGGCTTGAGAGAGCTTGTTTGTGCCATCTGCCATGTGAGGTCACAGCAGACGATTCCAACTATGGTGTCATACAAGCCACTGTCTATGAACCAGAAAGCAAGATTTCTCCAGACACTGAATCTCCAGTTACTTCGTCTTAAACTTCCCAGGTTCCACAACTCTGAGAATACATTTCTCTTGCTTATAGGTTACCCCGTTTAAGATACAATTGTTATAGCAGATTGAATACACTAAGATGGAATGTCTGCTGCTTTTATTATTTATTATTATTGGAAAGAACCTGAGGGAGGACTGAACTAAGCAGAGATGCCCAGTTCAGACCCTTTATCCATTTCAGGTGGTGATTCATGGAGGGAATCAGGAGACCTAGCTCTGTGATTTTCTGTGACGTACCACGGCCTTGGGGAAATCATTCCATCTCTCTGAAATTAGTTTACTGAAAAACAATATGGATGCCTTGTACCTTATCAGTAAATGGCATCATTGAAATCACTCCTACTGACATTCCTGTATAAGCAATGGTAATCCTATTTTTCATGCCAATGACTCTGGTGGTGGAGACGAAGAGGTCACCAGTGAATACTGAGCCTTCCAAGGCTATCATAAATGACTTTTCAAAATTCTTTTACGCCAGGAGGCTCTGGCTCAGGAAAGCAATAAGCTAGTCCCCTTTGACATGGTGTCTGTACTCAGAGGCCACTCCTTTCCCCTTACAGTCATTAAGAAGAACAACATAAAATGAAGTCAAATTATTCAAATCTACTGTCATTTACTACATTGTTTATGAGCATGTATCCAGATAATATTGAAGGTTGGACAATAGTTCCTCTTGGTGGGGAAGTTAATGAATTCTTTACCTCACAACATTCTTGGCTCATTGTTAATTTTGCCTCTGCCTTGTTTTAGCCATTTTTCTTTCCATCCAAATGTTATGCTCTAGTTATTATTTTACACTACATGGTCGTTCTTTAATTATTTCCTGTCTTTGAAATAGAAGATGCAAATTTTATAGCACATGGTATCTATCTGGATTTCATAACATACACTGTGTGCAATTAGAAATATCTTATGTATTCCATTAGCAAAGTTTGATTTATGGAAAGGGACATGAGTACTCTTTCTACTTTGAAGGATGAGTATATTTCTCATTAAAACAAGTTGTGGTTCAGTAGTGAAATAATTAAAGTAAAGGAATGAGTGGCATACCATCCACAAATATGCTGACTTGGCACATTTATTAGTTTGAACTGAAAACATTGGAGAAATTTTGGTTAACATGAGAAGAAAAGATTATCTGAGCTCTCTTCTTCTGCATGCAGCAAGCTATAAAGATTCATACAGGAATCTTTGGTACATTCTTATACTCTTCTGGTACCCTCCCTCTATCACAGTAGAAAATAGCACTTAAACCAGAGCCTGGGAATTGGAGGAATGTGGTGGACCTGAGTAAATAAACTTTAAAAATTAACCCTTAATTTCCACTAGCTTTACACCCCCATATACCTCCTAGTGATAGCCCTAGAATTTATGGCTTCAAGTCAGTTTCTCTATTCTTTGGCGTTTTCTATAATTTATCATTCTTTGTCTAAAAGTATAAAAATATCTCGCATTGATCACTTATTTGGACTTCACACTCTTGTGAAGATTCACATGTGCATGTAATGTTAATAAAACTTACATGCTTTTTCCTCATTAATCTGTGTTGTATCAATTTGTTTCCTAGACTTGGGCAAAAAGCTCATATAGGAGATGAAATGAGTGATCTCTCATGTTTCTACAGAAGTAACAATTAACTTCCTTTTGTACTTACAAAGAGGCTTAGACTCTCACAAAATAATAGTGGGAGACTTTAACACACCACTGTCAATATTAGAGAGATTGTTGAGACAGAAAATTAACAACAATATTCAGGACTGTAACTCAGCTCTTGACCAAGCAGACCTAATAGGCATCTACAGAACTATCCACTCCAAATCAATAGAATATATATATTTTTAGCAACACATCACCCTTGTTCTAAAATTGACCACATAATTGGAAGTCAAACACTCCTCAGCAAATGCAAAAGATTGGAAATCATAACAAACAGTCTCTCAGACCACAGTGCAATCAAATTAGAACTCAGGATTAAGAAACTCACTCAAAACCAAACAACTACATGGAAACTGAACAACCTGCTCCTCAATGACTACTGGGTAAATAATGAAATTAAGGCAGGAATAAATAAGTTGTTTGAAGCCAATGAGAACAAAGACTCAATGTATCAGAATCTCTGGGACACAGCTAATGCAGTGTTTAGAGGAAAATGTATTGCACTAAATGCCCACATCAGAAAGCAGGAAAAATCTAAAATAGACACACTAACATCACAATTAAAGCAAACAGAGAATCAAGCACAAACAAATTCAAAAGCTAGCAGAAGACAAGAAATATCTAAGATCAGAGGGGATAGACTCAAAAAACCTTTCAAACCATCAGTGAATCCAGGAGCTGGTTTTTTGAAAAGATTAACAAAATAGACTGCTAGTCAGATTAATAAAGAAGAAAAGAGAGAAGAACAAAATAGACAGTAAAAAATGATAAAGGGGATATCACCACTGATCCCACAGAAATACCATCTATCATCAGAGAACACTATAAAGACCTCTACACAAATAAACTAGAAAATCTAGAAGAAATGGGCAAATTCCTGGACAGATATACTCTCTGAAATCTAAACTAGGAAGAAATCGAATCCCTGAACAAAACAATAACAAGTTCTGAAATTAAGGCAGTAATTAATAGCGTAATAACAAAAAAAGCCCAGGACCAGATGGATTCACAGCTGAATTCTACCAGAGGTGCAAAGTGGAGCTGGTACCATTCCTTCTGAAACAATTTCAAACAATAGAAAAAGAGGAACTCCTCCTCTTTATGAGGACAGCATCATCCAATACCAAAACCTGTCAGAGACAAAACAGAAAAAGAAAATTTCAGGCCAATATTCTTAATGAATATTGATGCGAAAATACTCAATAAAATACTGGCAAACCGAATCCAACAGCATATTACAGAACTTATCCATCACGATCCAGTTGGCTTCACCCCTGGAACGCAAGGATGGTTCAACCTAAGCAAATCAATAAACGTAATGCATCACATAAACAGAACTAATGACAAAACCATATGATTATCTCTATAGATGCAGAAAAAAACCTTCAATAAAATTCAACACTCCAGCATGCTAAAAACTCTCAATAAACTAGGTATTCATAGAACTTATCTCAAAATATTAAGAGCTATTCATGACAAACCCACAACCAATACGATACTGAATGGGCAAAAGGTGGAAGCATTTCCTATGAAAACCGGCACAAGACAAGGATACCCTCTTTCACCACTCCTATTCAACATAGTATTGGAAGTACTGGGCAAGGCAATCAGGCAAGAGAAAGAAATAAAGCGTATTCAAATAGGAAGAGAGGAAGTCAAATTGTCTTTGTTTGCAGATGACATGATTGTATATTTAGGGAACCCCATAGTCTCAGCCCAAAATCTGTTTGTTATGATTTCTGTCTTTTGCATTTGCTGAGGAGTGTTTTACTTCCAATTATGTAGTCAGTTTAAGAATAAGTGCAATGTAGTGCTGAGAAGAATGTGTATTCTGTTGATTTGGGGTGGAGAGTTCTGTAGATTTCTTTTTATTATTATTATTTTCTTTTTTATTATTTTTTATTATACTTTAAATTCTAGGGTACATTTGCACTACATGCAAGTTTTGTTACATATGCATACATGTGCCATGTTGGTGTGCTGCACCCATTAACTCATCATTTACATTAGGTATATCTCCTAATTCTATCACTCTCCACTCCCCTCACCCCATGACAGGCCCCGGTGTGTGATGTTCCCCTTTCTGTGTCCGACTGTTCTCATTGTTCAGTTCCCACCTACGAGTGAGAACATGCAGTGTTTGGTCTTCTATTAGGTCTTCTTGGTGCAGAGCTGAGCTCTAGTCCTAAATATCCTTGTGAATTTTCTGTCTCATTGCTCTCTCTAATATTGACAGTGGGGTGTTAAAATCTCCCATTATTATTGTGTGAGAGTCTAAGTCTCTTTGTAGGTCTCTAAGAACTTACTTTATGAATATGGGTGCTCCTGTATTGGGTGCCTATATGTTTAGAATAGTTAGCTCTTCTTGTTGTATTGATTCCTTTACCACTATGTAATGCCCTTCTTTGTCTCTTTTGCTCTTTGTTGGTTTAAAGTCTACTTTATCAGAGACTAGGATTGCAACTCCTGCCTTTTTTTTTACTTTCCATTTGCTTAATAAGCCTTCTTCCATCCCTTTATTTTGAGCCTATGGGTGTCTTTGCATGTGAGATGGGTCTCCTGAATACAGCACACCATTGAGTCTTGACTCTTTATTCAATTTGGCAGTCTGTGTTTTTGAATTGGGGAATTTAGCCCATTTACATTTAAGGTTAATATTGTTATGTGTGAATTTGATCCTATCATTATGATGCTATTTGGTTACTTTGTCCATTAGTTGATGCAGTTTCTTCATAGTGTCGATGGTCTTTACAATTTGGTATGTTTTTGCTGTGGCTGGTACCGGTTGTTTCATTCCATGTTTAGTGCTTCCTTCAGGAACTCTTGTAAGGTAGGCCTGGTGGTGACAAAATGTCACAGCATTTGCCTGTCTGTAAAGGATTTTTTTCTCCTTCACACATGAAGCTTAGTTTGGCTGGAGAACTTCATGAAGTTTTCTTGCTGTGTTTTTCAGCTTCATCAGGTGGTTTATGTTCTTCTCTAAACTGGTTACTCTAGTTATCAATTCCTGTAACCTTTTTTCAAGGTTTTTAGCTGTTGCTAAAAAGTCAGGAACCCTGAGTGGAGGGACCGGCTGGAGCTACAGCAAAGGAACATAAATTGTGAAGATTTCATAGACATTTACCAGTTCCCAAATAATACCTTCATAATTTATTATGCCTGTCTTACTTTAATCTCTTGATCCCGTTATCTTTGTAAACTGAGGATGTATGTCACCTCAGGACCACTATGATAATTGTGTTAACTGTACAAATTGATTGTAAAACGTGTGTGTTTGAACAATATGAAATCAGTGCACCTTGAAAAAGAACAGAATAACAGCGATTTTCAGGGAACAAGGGAAGACAACCATAAGTTCTGACTGCCTGCAGGGTCAGGCAAAGTAGAGACATATATTTCTTCTTGCAGAGAGCCTATAAACAGATATGCAAGTAGGGAAGATATCTCTAAATTCTTTTCCTAGCAAGAAATATTAATATCCTGGGGGAAGGATCCTGGGAGAAGGATATATTCTTTTCCTAACAAGAAATATTAATATCCTGGGGGAAGGAATGCATTCCTGGGGGGAGGTCTATAAATGGCCGCTCTGGTAGTGTCTATCTTATGTGGTTGAGATAAGGACTGAAATACTCCCTAGTCTCCTGAAGTACCCTCGGGCTTACCAGGGTGGGTAAAAACCCCACCTTGGTAATTTTGTGGTCAGACCAGTTCTTTGCTCTTCAACCTTGATTTCTGTTATTTAAGATGTTTATCAAGATAATACGTTCACCACTGAACATAGACCCTTACCAGTAATTCCACTTTTGCCCTTTGCCTTGTGATCTTTCCTTTTGCGCTTTGCTTTGTGATCTTTGTTCTCCTTTTTGCCCTTTGAAACATATGATCTTGTGACCTACTCCCTGTTCTTGCACCCCCTCCCCTTTTGAAATCCTTAATAAAACTTGCTGGTTTGGTGTCTCAGGTGGGCACCACAGTCCTACTGATATGTGATGTCACCCCTGGCAGCCCAGCTGTAAAATTCCTCTCTTTGTGCTCTTTCCCTTATGGAAAATAGAAAGAACCTATATTGAAATATTAGGGGCGGGTTCCCCCAATACTTAGCTTCCTTGCATTGGGTTAGAATATTTTCCTTTAGCTTGGAGGAGTTTGTTATTACCCACCTTCTGAAACCTACTTTTGTCCATTTGTGGAACTCATTCTCTGTCCTGCTTTGGTCTCTTGCTGGTGACGAGTTGTGATCCTTTGGAGGAGAAGAAGCATTCTGGTTTTTAGAATTTTCAGGCTTTTTGTACTGGTTTCTCCCCATCTACATGGATTTATCTACCTTTGTTCTTTGATGTTGGTGACCTTCAGTTGGGGTTTCTGAGTGTACGTTCTTCTTGTGGATGTTGATGTTGATGTTGATGCTATTCCTTTCTGTTTGTTAGTTTTCCTTCTAACTGTCAGGCTCCTCTGCTGCAGGTCTGCTGGAGTTTGCTGGAGGTCTACTCCAGACCCTGTTTGCCTGAGAATCACCCATGGAGACTGCAGAACAGCAAAGATTGCTGCCTATTCCTTTCTCTGGAAGCTTTGTCCCAGAGGGCCACCCACCAAATGCCAGCTGGAGCTATCCTGTATGAGGTGTCAGTCAACCCAACTGGGAGGTGTGTCTCAGTCTGGAGACACAAGAGTCAGGGACCCACATGAGGAGGCAGTCTGACCCTTAGCAGAGCTAGAACGCTGTGCTGGGAGATCCACTGCACAGAGCTGGGAGGCAGGGATATTTAAATTTACTGAAGCTGCACCCACAGCCACCCTTCCCCCGCAGGTGCTTTATGTCAACTTCTCTTTTAGATATGTGCATACATGTGCAGATATGTTAAATGGGAATATTGCTTGTTGCTTAGATTTAGAACCTGTCACCCTGGTAATGAATGTGGTACCCAATTGGTAGTTTTTAATCCCACCCCCCATCCTCTAGCAGTGCACGATGTCTCTTGTTACCATATTTATATACACGTGTGGTTATATGCTTAGTTCCCAGTTACAAGTGAAAACATTCAACACTTGGTTCACTATCGCTGAGTCAATTTGCTTAGAATTATGGCCTCCAACTCCATCTATTTCACTTGCACAGACCATGCTGTCATGCTTTTCTTTTATAGCTGTGTTGTATTTCATGTTGTATATGTACCATATTTTCTTTATATAAGTCACTGTTGATGGGCACATAGGTTGGCAATATGTCTTCGCTATTATGAATAGTGCAGCAATGAGCATATAAATGCATGTGTCTTTTTGGTAGAATGATTTTGTGTGTGTGTATGTGTGTGTATGTGTGAGTGTGTGTGTGTGTGTGTGTCTCTCTCTGTGTGTGTGTGTGTGTGTGTGTGTGTGTGTACTGAGCACTGGAATTTCCTGGTCAAAAGGTATCTCTGTTTAAGTTTTTTGAGAAATCTACAGACTGTTTTCCATACTGGCTGGACTAATTTACATTCCTATCAACAGCGTATAAGAATTCCCTTTGGTCTGTAGCTTCACCCGTATCTGCTCTTTTTTGACTTTTTAGTAATATTCATTCTGACTGCTATAAAATGGTATCTCATTGTGGTTTTGTTTTGCATTTCTCTGATGATTTGTTATGCTGAATATTTTTTCCTATGTTTGTTGACAACTTGTATGTCTTCTTCAGCGATGTGTCTGTTCATGTACTTTGTCCATTTTTAATAGGGTCATTTGTTTTTTGCTTGTAGATGTATTTGACTTCCATATAGATTATGGACATTACATCTTTGTCATATGCATAGTTTGCAAATATTACTTCCTATTCTGTAGGTTGGCTGTTTCCTCTCTTGACAGTTTCTTTTGCTGTGCAGAAGCTCTTTAATTTCTTTAGGTCCCACTTGTCAATTCTGTTTTGTTGCCACTGCTTTTGGAGACTTGTAAGGCAGGTAGAGGAGTAAGTATTTGGGTTCTATCATAGATACTGAAATGTTTGCTCTCTGAGGCATGTCAAAAGAGAGTTCAGATGTGTAGTGAATGGTAAATTGATTCTAGAGTTTCTGCTGAACCAGGAGTACCATGCCTCTCATTAATTTATTTACATGGTCATTATAAGGGAGATATGGAATATGTAAGAAGTTTGTTATATGCATGATACTTGGTGAAACAGACATGGGAGATGAAAAAAGTAGATACAGTTTAGTCTTGATTCATCAATTGAGCCAACAAATTCCTGCAGTGCTATTTGGACACACCCTGAATGGAAAGAGACAGAAAGAGAAAGAGAGAGAGGGAGGTGAGAGAGAGAAAGAGAGAGAGAGAAACCTTCTTAGGAAAGTGTTTGTGAAACGAATGGACAACCATTGGTACCTATAGGACATAGTGATGGAGTGTGACTCAGAACTGTGTAGAAAGGTCATCTGTTCATTTTGTTAATGGAAACAATGTGTGGCAGGGATGCAGGAATGTCTCTTATTCTCTTTGGCATCTTAAAGGTCCTGTATATTTCAGATTTTGTGGCATGGAGCTTTCCCAGGGAGAATCCCAAACATGATTGATTCCCATTTGGTCTCACAGGCTGGGAAATACTGCGAATGATTATGTTACTGTGACTGTAGCCTCCCAGTACAAGTGTTAGTTTCTCTTCTTTCTGTCCTTCATTCCAGACTGGCTTTCAGACACAAAAAGAAAAATACTGCATGATCTCACTGATACATTGGGCCCAAAAATAAGTGAAATACATAGAAAAAGAGAGTAAAATGGTGGTTACAGGAGCGGGGAGGGAGAGAAAATAAAAGTGTAGGTCAAATGGTACAAACTTGCAGTTATGTAGGATGAGTAAGTCTTGATAGCTAATGGTTAATAATATTGCATTATATATTGAAAATTTGCTAAGAGAATGGGTTTTAAGTCCTTTTACTATAAAGATCAGAGCTATGGAAAGTGCTGTATAATTTGTTTGAGTGTAGTAATCATTTCAATATGTAGATGGATGTCAAACATCATATTGTACATTTTTAATAAAGAATATTATGTGATACTGCTTTAATGAAATCAATAACGAATCAATCAATCCAGACTGGCTTGAATTGTTCTTAGAATTATCTAATCAAAAAATATTTTGATGATGTCACTTTCCTTAGTATGTCATGTGATTCTCTCAATTGGCTAATTCACTCCTACATCTGCAGGATCACACTCTACATGGAAATTTTTATTCTCTTCATGCTACATTAAATGCAGTTCTATGAAGAAGTTGTGAAAAGTTAGTCCTTCATGACATTAGGTACAATCGCTTGTAACTTTAATACATTGTTCTCTATCCTCATACAGTTATTTAACTGCATGAATCCCCATTTCTCCCTTTTCTCAATGTGAACATTAGGTATCATCTGCATAAGGAAGCATGTTGAATGTACTTGTTCAACTTTATCTTTCTCTTCTGCTCTCATACATCCCACTATTCCTAATGATAACATGTGTCATCACAATGTATTATAAAAATCGCTTTTCTCTATAGCTCCACAGACTATTATCTGTTACCATCAGTGGCTTGCTCTTTTCCTCTTCACCTGCCCAGATCTTGCTCTTGAGTACCTGTTCTACATTAAACTATTCATACCTCAAAGCATGTTTAGCTATTCTTAGCCCATTGCATTTTCATATAATTAGAGTCAGCCTGCAAAGTGTTTATAGGAAAAAAAAAATTTGTGTTTCAATGTGATTTCATACAATCTAGAGCATAATTTGTGGAATCATAAAATATTTTCTATATCAAATCTCTTGATTCATTAATGAAACGTATTTTACTACATATATGTCTATTTATGTAGAGCAGATACCCATCCATATCTCAGTCACTGTTGATGGGAACGATTTAATTATGATTCCTCTAGTTTCTTTCTTTCTTTCTTTCTTTTTTTTTTTTTTTTGAGACCCTATGTTATTGTGTTGCCCAGGTTCATCTGAAACACATGGGTGCAAGTCATCCTGAAACCATCCTCATAAAATGAATAAAACTAATTGCCGGGTGTTTAACCAAAAGCATAACTTTTAAGTAGAAACATAAACTAAGCATGAACCAGCTTGCCCGATAGCCCACTTCTGCATGGCTGCTTATGGCTTAAAAGTCATGTGGCCCTTGTCACCAGGTCCTAACTACCCTTAATTGCTTCTTTAGATATCATCTTTAATTTTTTTTTTACAATGTAATGTTATTTAATATATTCACAGATATGTTCAGCCATGATAACAATTGATTTTAGAACACTTCACTTCAAAAGGAAACTCCATAAGATGATCTACTACTCCTTGCACCCATTCATTCAGTTTCCTGCCCCCAACCCCGAGTAACCACTAATTATTTTCTGTCTGTAGATTTCCGTACTTTGAACTTTGATATCAAAGAAATCATATATGGTCTTTTGTAACTGGCTTCTTGAACTTAATGTAATCTCTTTAAGGTTCATCCATCTTGTAGCATGTATCAGTACTTCATTAAAATGTTTTCCAGATCTTGAATTCCAGTGGGTCCACTAACCCAGGGCGTCTGCAGAACATGTCTGAGAAACTGAGCAGAGCTATGATTATTAAACTGTTTCTCTGCTGCAATTCCTGCTGTTTTGGCATTTTGGTCTCTTACCACTCCATGGGCAATTGAACCCTGTGGGCCTGTATCAATCCTCCTGCCTCAGTCTCCCTGCAGGTGGAATGACAAGCCTGTACCACTGTGTCCTGCTCTTTTACAAAAGATTTGACATAAATGGTTATCACCTGAATTTTGTATTTGGGACATAGGATGGGCTTTCTTTTCAGGTAATTATTAAATTATGCATTTAAGATCTATGTGATTTAATGAATAATTTAAATGGACTGAACACAGACATTTAAAAATGTAAAACAAACAGCTCAGTTTTATTTATTTTCCTTATTCAAATCACTTCTTCTAGAAGAAATCAAGTTGTGGCCTACTCTATGCTTAGTTTTGTGGTTTCTGCTGAGTTAGTGTGAAATACTCCATTTCTACTTCCAGACCATTGTCAGGGAGAACAGGGGTATTTCAGGGTCTCCTCCTTCTCTGGACTTGTTGGGGAGGATCTGTAAGGGATGGCCACAGTGCTTCTCTGACACAGGCCACCCACCCACAGTCCTGGTGGTCCCCTGAAGAGGATTCTGTGCTGAGATCCAGACTACAGGTTTCCTTTGTTTCATATGCCCAAGTCCATGTTACTTTCTGTCTCATATCCCCCACACATGTTTACAGGATCCCAGTGGACCGTCTTCAGTCATGACCCTTAAAGTCTTTCTTTCATACAGAAATCCTCTCAAAGCACCTCTTCCCACATAAAATAAGGATTCTTCCCTTCTCATTCAGCACAAAGGTGTTTTGTCTTCTAAAGAAGATATAACAACAGTGCCCAGTGTGCACTAGATATAGCATCTGCTTTTATGTTCAAAGCAGGGTTTTAGAGGTAAAGAAATTCTTTAGATTTTCAAATGCAAGAATGTCAAAACATCTGTATTTGACTTTCAGGAAATTATTTTTGCTAGTAATATACACTACCTACCCTGATTAGATCATTATGCAACATACGCTTAAATAAAAACATTAAATTGAAACCCATAAATACATACAATAATAATGTGTCAATTAAATAAATAAATAATTATTAAAAACATTTAAACATTTATAAACCTCCAAATATTTTAAATTGACTAATGCTACTTTTTCAAGACAGAAGCCATATTTTATTTACTGGAAACCATGAAAAATTTGCATACCTTTAAGGTACCCTTTCATATAAAAATTTAATTATTGAATATATTCTAGATAGTATTATACCACAGTCAGTAGTAACATCATTTTTATTATCTATTTTCATAAGAGAAAATTGTTTTAAAATTTAATGAATATTTCCAGAAGAAAAGAAACAATAAAACATATACTTAAAATATGTTAAAGATAACTCCAATATGTGATATTTTAATAACTTTTACTTACATGTTTTAATTAAATTAACCTTGTTCCATTTTCATGTTCTAAAATTTATTGCTAAAATAAGCTATATTGGGAAAGAAATTAATATATAC
This sequence comes from Macaca nemestrina, assembly GCF_043159975.1. Classification (NCBI taxonomy): domain Eukaryota; kingdom Metazoa; phylum Chordata; class Mammalia; order Primates; family Cercopithecidae; genus Macaca; species Macaca nemestrina. Next base: position 1,016,410 of record NC_092125.1, on the reverse strand, counting down.
AGACACATCCTGGCTATAAATGTGGTGAAAAACAACATAAAAAGTGTAGGATTTCATAAAGTATTAGAGACACAACTGCATTTGCACAATCTGAATAAATATACTTATTTCTTTCACCACTGAGTTTCCCCTTCACATCCCTTGAAACATCTAAATACATGATGAGAACTCATTTCTGAACCTTGGACTAAGGCCATCCTCTGTTATTAGTGACTCAGCCTAAAATGTCCAAAGTCTCAGTGGACAATCCCAAGTGAATATCAGCAAAACAACTGGTAATCTCGTTCTCCAAGTAAAGAAGGACTGGATTCATGGTTTCTATGGAATCCTCACGAAGGTCTCTGAAATCTCACGTGTAGGGATGATGAATGAATATATACCTTTCTTTAAAAACCATTCAGAAATCTTGCTGAGAAAAATGACTTTGTTCATATGATGGCTGTAAGACTGCTGGCAGCCAACCAAGGCGGTGCGTGTTTGAAATTGAGGAGTTAATAAAAGGTACTGGTTATATTTGTATTTTAAAGTTTTTATTGATCATAGGGAAGAAGGGACTCTGGCAAGTGCTTAAGAGAACTTTATTTCAGAAATCGAACTGAAGTGAAGTTTAAGCACTAGTAACTGTACTTTCTGTTAAGAAAATTCAGCAGAAATTTTGGAGTATAGAATACAGACAACCAAAGTGTTTTTTGCTGCTAATTCATAAAGTGTTTCCCAGATTGGAAGGGAAGTGATGATCAATGGAAGAGATGGGGCTAAATTATATTAAACGATGCTGTTTTGGGCTCAAGTGAAATTTAAAAAACGCCATATTCACAATAATTATCATAGAGGGTAGCATTTCCTCATTCATACTTGGTTGGTGTTTTGTTGGTTTGGGTTTGATTTCTTTTGCCACAAGTGATGATTAATTATATGATGCTTATAGTAATCTTATTGCTGTTTCTTACTTGCTATTTCACCTCATATGAATCCAGTCTTTCCAAGGAAATACCTAGAAACAACTCGTGTTGTTTAAAAGTATTAAAAGGCCATTAAAGTTAAGACAAAATGAGAGTGGTTAAAATTGCCAGTCTGTAGAGCAACAATATAGTTTTTAAAATAAAGGACCCTCTTATAAATAATTAAGGAAACCATATGATTAGTAGCTGTGCTATGGGTATCCAAATTTTGTTTTTACACCCAATTTGGAACAAATTGTCATGCTTTGTGCTTTTAAATTTTGCAATATATTTATTTTTTCTTTTGGTACACAGGATAAACTTCCAGTGAAACAACAGAAATATTATTTCTGCTTTAACAGTCATGCAGTGGTTTTGTGAGAAGCAAATGAGCATAGTATGTGGAAACAATGTGAAGGCTATATTGCTCTACAGTCATAGTGGAAAACAAGTGTGTGAATGTCAGTGATAGTGATTATGTTGATGATGAGGGCAATGATAATGATGAAGATGCTGAAACCTGCAGGTTCTCTTCAATGAGACACCCAGTCGAGTAATACATGGTCTCTATGTCACAGACAGCTCCTAACAACCCCTGGATTATTCCCCCCTGTTGCAATTATAAAATACAGGCTCAGATATTCATCAGCAAAAGCTTACATTTCTAGTCATTGTAAGAGCTAGGATTCGATTTAGTACTAAGCCGAGTCTCTCTCCCGTGAACTTACACAGTGAAGCCAAGTAAGCACATCGTTATTCCAAAAGAGCAGTCAAAGAATACTTCATACTCACTTTCTTTTTTTTAAAAATTTATTTATTATTATTATACTTTTAAGTTGTAGGGTACATGTGCATAACGTGCAGGTTTGTTACATATGTATACTTGTGCCATGTTGGTGTGCTGCACCCATCAACTCGTCATTTACATCAGGTATAACTCCCAATGCAATCCCTCCCCCCTCCCCCCTCCCCATGATAGGCCCCGGTGTGTGATGTTCCCCTTCCTGAGTCCAAGTGATCTCATTGTTCAGTTCCCACCTATGAGTGAGAACATGCGGTGTTTCACAAGAACAGAAAACCATACTCACTTTCATACTCACTTTCTGTCTAGCCACGGAAATGTCTGTCTGCCCGCTTACCTCTGTATCTATCTATGAGAGATACACCTCAATGGCAGGTTGTGACTTGGAAGCACACATACACACAAGCAAATATTCACTTTATATTATTTACTCCTTTACACCTTAAAGAGTTATGGTTCTCCAACTTCATACCCTTCTCAACAATTACAAATACACATTGTGTAAATATTACATAAGATCAATTATTCCTACGTCGGTTAAATATAACATTAGGTACTGTGTCTCTTCTTAGGAGAATCTATTGTGGAGGAACTTGAAGGAAGGAGGAATCTCCTATAGGATTCCATGTCAGGATGCTGTGGAGAGCCGTCCTTGTCTAGACTCCAGAGGACTCTCTTCTGTGTCATCTGATTGACATTCTACACAAGTGTTGTCAATGTGAGATAATTCTTACTATGGACATGCACAATTAGGTACAGACAGCTTGTTTTAAGGAATTCAGGCTGACTTATTAAGTCAATGACTTCACAGCCATTCCAGTGAAACTGACCCTGTCACCTGTTTTACCGTTTCTTAGCCTTATCTGTTAGTAAGAAAGATCACTTTCTGGAAGTTTCAGAGTTTCAGAACTTTAGAATATTTCAGGTATTGCTTCAGAAGACAGGAAGCAACCCAGATTTTTGCAAAACCTGGTAAAGGGTGGCTTGGGTGTTGGAGGCTTTTAAAAGTTCAATCTGATTTCTTATAAAACTTCCAGTAAGCCAACTTGTGCCCTTATCTCCCTTGCTTTTTCTTTTTTTCTTTTTTTTTGGTAAATTCACACATTCTCTGGAGCTATGCAAATGATCAGACCAACTTTAAGAGGATCAGCCATATTTTGTAATGTATAATGATTTCTCTTTGAGAAATCAAATCTGAGGAAAGTATAGGGAAAATAAATCAGTGCCCCAAGGGAAAACTGCAGTATCTAGACTCAAGAGAACCGTCCTCCTTGGTTCCCAACTCTGTCACTAGGTCACTGGACAGTCATGAATAACTTTCTTCAATTCCTATGATTCAGCTATTCTTCCTTGTGATAATGAGACTATCATTGAAAAATCTTTGTCTTCTATGAATATCTGAATTACTTAAATTAGGCTATTTTCGTTAGCTCATGTTCAACTCTAAATTGAAGGATAAGAAAAAGATCTATGCAATTTAATGATGCATTTTGACTTCAAAAGATAGTAATATGTAATTCATTTGGAAATTGGGCACCATTTGTAGAATTGTAATTATCATGCTGAATATGTGCATGCTCAACTTGATTTACACAGGAGATTATACAGGGTTTTTTTGGTAAGTGAATTATTCCAATAGGTAAACTTTTACATTGGGAACATGGTGGAAATTGCACTTCTTTTAGATTTTCTGAGAAATCTTCTTTCTCTGAAAATATGTATGATTGTTGCCAGGTCAAGTGAAAGTACAGTAAAACCAGATAATATGAGGAAACAGAAGTTTAAATTTTAGCCATTAAAATAATCTTATTTGTGACATAAAAAATCTTATTATTTCTCATTTACTTAGCTTTTATAATGATTATGTATTTCTGTAAATTTAACCTCTGGCTTTTATTTTTGTTTTGGATAATTAAAAAGTGAGTCAGCCTTATTTCAGGTGTACTGCCTAAAAATATTTGGATAAACTAAACCACACATTTTTAAAAACATGTATATAAATGTATATTTATATAGGTAACATATATATTTATTTACATGTTTGCACAGGTATGTATGTGTGTATATAAACTTATGTATGTATGTGTGTGTTTGTGTATATATGTGCATATGTGTTTGTGTATGTGTGTGATCTAGAGAAGTTCATTTAAAACCTCTGAATCTCAATTTTGTCATCTATAAAATGTCGGTGGTGATGTCAATGTGAAGAGCTTGTTATTAGGATTAAATCTAATGGAATCACGGAAGAAATCCTGACAAATTGCAAGTGCCAGTGTGTGGAGATAGCCAATAAAAGTTCATGCTGTTATTGTTCCTTTCATGTGGGATGCCACCTGGATTGAAGGTTTAGTTTTCCTAATCGCTGTGAAACAATCATCGGAATTTTTTCTCCTTGCTTTTTCCTCTTTTGTATGACAGCATTAATACTGATGCCCAGGTATATACATTTTAGGAGAGTTATAAGAATAAAAGCAAGTGGAAATGTTTTTAAATGGGCTTAAAATATTTACAGCTATTTCTGTTGATAAAAAATTAAGGGACACAAGTAACCTGTTTGGATTTATTTTTACATAAGAAAAAAAATGTCCTCTTCACATTACTGAAACAGATGTATAATGGCTGAGACTGCTTCCTTATTAGAAACAGGGATCTAATTTTATTTAAATAATGTTATGTGATGGATTAGAACCTTGGAACATGAATAATCAAAGAGATGCTACACTGGTGTCCAAGAGATATTGTAACGTCACAGAACATATCCTGCCACTCACCACTTGGAAAGTCCTATTACCAAGAGCAAGGTCTGGTAGAAAGAGACTTTTTCTTCCAAGCTTAGCTGAGGGGAAGCGGGATAGGCTTCTGTCTTAATGGGAAGTCCTTCCCCTTTCAGGGCAGTAGACAGGGTCTTTTAAGGGGGTCTTGGCAGTAATGACATGCAGGGGGTGAGGAGATGGGGGTCCAATGACTTGCTTGTGGTGTCTTTTCTACACGGTGGTCTGGCTGGCACCATCGCAGGCAGAGCTGGGTTGTAAATTGAGGCAATCTCATAGTGGGAGGGAGTTCTGTGGGTGCCTGATTTGCTTCAAGATTCCTTCTCTAGAACTTCTAGGTAAACACAAAGTCATAAAGTTGCCTTGTAGAATGTGTCTGGTGGAGACAGTAAAGGATATATTTGTATTCCTAACCAGCCAAGAAGGAGGTGAGGGAGAAGGAAAAAATAAATTCATATCGAGACCATCCTGGCTAACACTGTGAAACCCCACCCCTACTAAAAGTAAATACACACACACACACACACACACACACACACACACACATATATATATATATATATATAAATAAAAGATTAGCCGGGCGAGGTGGCGGCGCCTGTAGTCCCAGGTACTCGGGAGGCTGAGGCAGGAGAATGGTGTGAACCCGGGAGGCGGAGCTTGCAGTGAGCCGAGATCACACCACTGCACTCCAGCCTGGGCCACAGGGAGACTCCGTCTTAAAAAAAAAAAAAAAGTCTCATGGAAAGTTTATCATAGATTGCCCTATATAAAATACAAATGATAGAAATGTTTGGAATGTTGTTAGTAATTACAAATAGTACTTACTCTATCTGCCAATAATTAAATTACTAATACAAATTATATACTACTGCTCAGTCTTCGTGCTGATCCCATACTGTTTCCAAATGACTTACATGAAAATAATTTATTCCTCTATATTGCCCTTCACAAATTACCAGAGGTCATAAAATAATTGCTCTGTAGAGGCCCAGAAACTTGTAGGAATTTTCTTAAAATGTATTTGGAATTCCAAATAGGGAATAATTTCAGTACATTTAAATGTTTTTAATTAGGGTGAATATACTTAAGATAAACTGCATCATTTTAACTTTTTTAAGTGTACAGTTCTGTGGCATTAAGGACATTTATATTGTTGTGCAACCGCCCCCACCATGCATCTCCAGAGCAGTTTCATCGTCTCCAACTAAAATTATGTTCTCCACACAATTATTCTCCTGTCTCCCTTCCCCCATCCCCCGGGGTCCAGCATTCCACTTTCTGTCTCTGTGAATTTCACTACTCTGGGTACTTCATGTAGGTGAATTCATACAATATTTGCCTCTTTGTGGCTTATTTCACTTTGCATAATGTCATCAAAGTTCATCTGTGCTATAGCATGTGTCATAATTTATTTCATGATTAAAATGAATAATAGTCTATTGTATGTACTCACTACATTTTTTATTGATTTCTCTGTGGATGGACACTTAAGATATTTCTGCCTTTGGGATGTTGTGAATAATGCTGCTGTGAACGTGGGCACAGAAGTATCTTTTTGAGGGTCTTATTTCTTTGGGTCCACATTCTGAAGTGAAATAGCTGGAGCATATACTAATTCTGTTTAATTTTTGAAGAAATTACTATACAGATGGTCCAGAAACACAATATTTTGATGATTTTTTGACTTTAACATGCATTTATAGGAACATGTAATCCTATTGTAAGTTAAGGAGCATCTGGAATTACAATGGTTTGACTTACAATATTTTAACATTGAGATGACTTTTTCAGGATAGTAAATGTATATTTTACTTATGATATTTTTGACTCATAATGATTTTATCAGGCTGAAATCCATCATAAATCGAGAAGCCTCTCAATCATTTTCCTCAGAGGCTATACAATTTCATTTTGGCTCTGGCTATACTTTTGTCATTTTAGCTCTTACACTTAGGTCACTGATTTATTTTGACTTAATTGTGCTGTAAAGTAAGCATCCAATTTCAATGTTTTGAATGTAGTTATCCAGTTTTTCAAACACTGTTTATTGAAACCATCGTCCCTTCCCAATTGAGTAAACTCAGTTCCCTTTCCAAAAATATATTGCTGTTTATAGGAGAGTCTATTTCTTGACTCTGTTTTCTTCGTCCTCCTCCCCTCCTCCTCCTCCTCCTTCTTCTTTTTCTTGTTCTTCTTCCTCTTCCTCTTCTTCCTCCTCCTCTTCTTGTTTGAGACACAGTCTCACTCTGTCACCCAAGTGGGAATGTGGGGCTACAATCTTGGCTCACTGCAACCTTGGCCTCCTGGGCTCAAGCAATCCTCCCACCTCAGTTTCCCCAAGTAGCTGGGACTACTGGTGTGAACCACCTCCCCTGGCTAATTTTTGTATTTTTTGTAGAAACAGGATTTTTCCATTTTGGTTGGTCTCAATGTTCTGAGCTCAAGCAGTCTGCCTGCCTCAGCCTCCCAACGAGCTGGGATTACAGGTGTGAACAAACACACTTGACCTCTCCTTTCTTCTATTGGTATACATGCCTGGTTTTATAACAATGCCATACTGTTTTGATTACTGTAGATTTTGGAAGTGGAACAAGACAAGGATGCCCACTCTCACCATTCCCAGCCAGAGCAATCAGACAAGAGAAAGAAATAAAGGGCATCCATATTGGTAAACAGGAAGTCAAACTGTTGCTGTTTGCTGATGATATGATTGTTTACCTAGAAAACCCTAAAGACTCCCCCAGAAAGCTCCTAGAACTAATAAAGGAATTCAGCCAAGTTTCAGGATACAAAATTAATTTACATAAATCAGTAGCTCTGCTATTCACCAACAGCAGCCAAGCAGAGATTCTAAGCATTAGGGAAGCAAAGACACAGAATACACATCCTACGGGTGAGAGCTTGAGCAGAGGCATGGAAGCTAAAATGAAATTGGCATATAGATATTCAGATATCTATATCTAGGGTCTGCGGTAACTTGAGAATTGTGAAACTGAATGAGGAGGCAAAAGAGAATGAACATTTAGTGGTGGCAGACATTAAAAGCCAAGACTGTGAGTTACATTTTGTGAAAAGGGTACCTAACATAATAATTCATTCTACATTTCAAAATAGAAGAACCAAATAATGATGTCTGACTTAGAGAAAGTTTGACTTGGGATTATTATGCAAAGACAATTCAAGAAGGAAATAAATGTTTCTCCAAATGAGTGACAGGCTGCTGCAGCTTTAGAAGTAAGTCTTACACAATAAGTGTAGAAAAATATCATCCAGAAAACGTAATGCTAATTTATTTATAATAAGATCCAAACATATGCATTTAACTTACCTTTCCATGCATTTGTTTTAAGCATAACATATAATCTTGATTACATCTGAGTCTGTGTTCCACATAAAATATTCCTATCCTTTTGAAGTTGTAAGACAAATGATTTTTCCCATAAATGCATATATTTCCTAGAAAAAATTTTGGTTATAAATATTTGTCTCATCAAATATTAATCTCTGGATAGAAAATACGATTTTTTTTCTAAATACGAAAGATTAGTTTGTCATTTAAGAGTTATAAAGTTGTTTAAATAATTCACAGTCTAACTAAACTAAGGATTTTTAAAATAATTGGCTTACTATTCTATAAGCAGTCCCCTCTTATCCACTGTTTTGCTTTCCATGGTTTCTCCTGTGATCAACTGCAGTCTGAAAATATTGTGTGGAAAATGTCACAAATGAACACTTCATAAATTATAAATTGGTTTTCAGTCATAGCCCAGTGTTGCCTCATAGTGCCTACATTGTTCCCCTCACTTTATTTCATCGTGTAGACATTTTGTCTTCCCATGAAGTATTTTGTCATCACAAGAAAAATGAGCACAGTACAACGAGGTATTTTGAGAAAGAGATAGGACCTGCATTTGCATAACTTTTATTACAGTATATAGTTATAATTGTTCTATTTTATTTGTAGTTATTTTTGTTAATCTCATCTAATTTATAAGTTAAAATTTATAACATGTATTGATGGATATAAAAAATAGTGTATATAGGATTCAGTGTCAACTGCAATTTCAGGCATTCACTGGGGGCCTTGGAATGCAGCCCCTGCGGATAATGGGGAACTACTGTACTTGACTTACCCTTGTGTCTCCCTTCAGGAAGGATCGTATGAATGCCCCATGGAAAATTACAATCAAACGTTAACTGATTTCATCTTATTGGGGCTGTTTCCACCGACGAAATTTGGCCTCTTCCTCTTCATTCTCATTGTCCTCATTTTCCTAATGGCTCTAATTGGAAACTTATCCATGATTCTTCTCATCTTCTTGGACACCCATCTCCACACACCCATGTATTTCCTACTTAGTCAGCTCTCCCTCATCGACCTAAATTACATCTCCACCATTGTTCCTAAGATGGCTTCTGATTTTCTGCGTAGAAACAAGACTATCTCCTTCATTGGGTGTGGGACTCAGAGTTTCTTCTTCATGACTTTCGCAGGTGCAGAAGCGCTGCTCCTGACATCAATGGCCTATGATCGTTATGTGGCCATTTGTTTTCCTCTCCACTATCCCATCCGTATGAGCAAAAGAATGTGTGTGCTGATGATAACAGGATCTTGGATGATAGGCTCCGTCAACTCTTGTGCTCACACGGTATATGCACTCCGTATCCCATATTGCAAGTCCAGAGCCATCAATCATTTTTTCTGTGATGTTCCAACTATGTTGACCCTAGCCTGTACAGACACCTGGGTCTATGAGTATACAGTGTTTCTGAGCAGCACCATCTTTCTTGTGTTTCCCTTCACTGGCATTGCGTGTTCCTATGGCCGGGTTCTCCTTGCTGTCTACCGCATGCACTCTGCAGAAGGGAGGAGGAAGGCCTATTCGACCTGCAGCACCCACCTCACTGTAGTGACTTTCTACTATGCACCCTTTGCTTATACCTATCTACGTCCAAGATCCCTGCGATCTCCAACAGAGGACAAGGTTCTGGCTGTCTTCTACACCATCCTCACCCCAATGCTCAACCCCATCATCTACAGCCTGAGAAACAAGGAGGTGATGGGGGCCCTGACACGAGTGATTCAGAAAATCTTCTCGGTGAAAATGTAGACATACCTTCTGTCTTAGAGTCAAAGCACTAGGTTCATATCATCTTAGCTATGTACAGCAGTTAAGAAAAACATTATTACACGTCCAGTGTGTCAAACAGAGGTTAATCTAGATTTGCCTTTTAATTTAGTCTTGACATTATAGTTGCATATTCTAAGACATTTATTTTGTTTTTATTTGTGTTTCTTTTTATCAAAAGACAGATCATATATTTTCCACTAAATTGTAAGGGCACAGAATTTCATTATCATGTAGAAATCAAAATAATAACTGTCCAAAGGAATCATATCATTGAGCATAATAGTTATATGTTGATTATTTCCCATTATTATTAAAATAAGACAAAATAACAATAAATTATTTAAGACTACTGAATCTAATTGAATATCAAATAATATTTTATTTACTCTCAACTGCTGTCTCCTCTTTTGGCTAAAGTAATGATTTATAAAGAAATTTACCTCAGGATAAATACTTATGTCTGGGGTGAAGTCAATTTGGCTTTAGTAAAACAACAATTTCTCTATAAGAGATTCTACAGAAGTTACCTTCTCTAGAACCTCTTAGATTACAGTTGACTTAGACTTAGTTGAGTGTGGAGTAGGTTATTTGAACCATTCCCCAGTCACATCACAACACACTCAATGTTTGTCTCTTGAGTAGCCACGGGTATTCTCATGCAAGACATTCTATCCTGAACAATTTTTTTTCTACTTACTCTTCTTCTAAATCAACAAGTCTGTAGATCTTGGATTGGGATCAATTCCTCTGCTGCACTATTTTTATACTTGCTTAGGCATGTGCCTAAAAGGATCAACATTATTTTCATAAAAGTTATCTGCTTAGGTCCATTCTCTGAGTGAAAGGCCATTGCTCTCCAGAAGAGCCCATTCCTGAGAAACTCTTTAATCTCTGAGGAGAGGAGGAAGAAGGAAGGTAGAATGAACAAGTAAGAGAAAAGCCCTGCATTTTACAATTTTCCATAATGTAACATTTTTCTATAATTATTTTTCCAAAGTTCTTTCTGTTGCTCTCAAATAGAATAATCTTCACTCTGGAAATATAATTAAAATGCATAAAAAGTATTTATTTGAAGAGTAACATCACGTGATCAGAAAATATATTTTCATTTAGTATTAATTTATTTTGTTTATTTATTTTTTATGTTACTTTAAGTTCTGGCATATGTGAGCAGAACGTGCAGGTTTGTTACATAGGTTTACACGTGCCGTTGTGCTTTGCTGCACCTGTCAACCCACCATCTAGGTTTTAAGCCCCGTATGCTTTAGGTATTTGTCCTAATGCCATCCCTCCCCTTGCCCAAGAATTTGTAATGATAGCCATTAAAATCTCAATGTAGAAAATTTTATATCTGATTTGAAAAAGAAAACTGTAGGCTTTAATATTATGTATCTAAAATGCTATTATAGCAATGTAAAATAAAATAGATGATAGATGATAGTGTAAAATGACTGTTAAATACAAGAAAATATGTATTCAATATTTACAACATTGAACTTATCTTTTCATTGTAAATAATATAAAACTACATTTTGTCTTTACTTTTATAAAATGCATTTTTATTAAAATACACTGTGTATCCATTAAAAGTCATTTGACAAATATAAGTGTGTCTATGTAAAAAGTAGATCATAAACGTGTTTACCTCTGTAAATCTAACATTGTTTTAAAAAGAAAAGCCCCAGATTGTCCAAACCACAGCGGTGATGAATGCCTGATCTGCAGTTGACCCTTGAACAATGCAGACTTGAACTGTGCAGGCCACTTACACATGGATTTCCTTCTGCCTCCGCCACTCCTGAGACAGCAAGACCAACCTCTCCTCCTCTTCGAAGGTCATTCAGAGGTCCTGAATGTTTCGTATTTTTTCACATGGAACTTTCCTGGAGAGAATCCCAAGCATGGTTCACATTGGTTCTCACAAGCTGGGAAAAACTGGGAATGATTATGTTACTATGATTGTAGCCTTCCAGTGAAAGTCCCAGTTTCATTTCTTTCTGTCCTTCAATCCAGACTGGCTTTCAGACACAAAAAGAAAAATACGTCACGATCTCACTTATATATTGGGACTAAAAATAAACTGAATACAAAGAAACAGAGAGTAGAATGGTGGTTACTCAAAGTTAGCTTGTCTGAGAAACTGACTCGGTGCAGGATGCAGCGTCTTCATCTCCCTGTCTCATGAGGTCACCACTCACTCTCCACCAATCAGCAATCGCCACACGTTAGCTCGTCAGGCAACCGGACTCCTTAAAAATGCCATCCCGAAGCGTCTCCAGAAGGCGGATTTGAGGCTCTCTTTCTCCTCCTCCTTCAGCTGGCCTACGATTATTAAACTTTGTCTCCTGCAACTCCCGCTGTTTTGGTGTTTTGGTCGGCTAACACTCCATGGGCAATTGAACCCTGTGGGCCTGTGACAATCCTCCTGCCTCAGTCTCCCCGTAGGTGGAATTACAGGCCTGTGCCACTGTCTCTTGCTCTTTTACAAAAGATTTGACATAAATGGTTATCATCTGAATCTTGTATCTTTGGGACATACAGTGGGATTTCTTATTAAGTAAATATGAGTATGGATTTAAAGAACTATGTGATTTAATGAATAATTCAAATGGACTGAATACAGACATGGAAAAATGTAAAATAAGCAGCTCAGTTTTATTTATGTTTCTTATTCTAATCTCTTCTTTCAGAATAAACCAAGTCGTGGCCGACTATCTGCTTAGTTTTGTCGTTTCTACTGCAGAAGTGTGAAATAGTCAATTTCTACGTCACGAAAACTCTCAGGAGGTCTGGGGTATTTCAGGAGTAAGTTGTTGACTCATATCCCCCATGTTTGCATATGTGATGTGACCCTAGTGGGTAGTTTTGAGGTATACCTAAAAGTCTTTCTCTTTTACAGAAATTCCCTTGAAGTCTGTCTTCCCACATCAAATAAGGAGTGTTATCTCATCTTTCAGCTCAAATAGGTTTTGTCTTCTGTCTTTTGAAGATGTGAAAACAGTTCCCTGGTTGCACTAGACATGGCACCTACTATTATGTTAACAGCCAAAGTTTTAAACTTGACAAAAAAATTCTTCAGCTTTTCAAATGCAGGGATATTGAAACATCTCTACACTTGGACTTTCAGGAAATTGTCCTTGCCAGGATGTACACTGACTACCCTGACTGGATCATTATACAACATACATATACATCAGTACATCAAATTGGCTGGTCCAAGTGCAGTAGTGTTTACAACTAATTGATCACAACCAGTTACATGTTTCTTGGTTCCTTCTCCACTCCCACTGCTTCATCTAACTAGTCTATACATATCAAAATATATCAAAATAAATATAAATAAAAATACATATCAAAATGTGTCAAATAATAATTTATCAAATACACGTGGAAAAATTCAAATACTTTTAAAACTCAACAGAATTAAAAGTGAAGAAGTATTAGTTTTCTCAGGTAGATTGTATTATTAATTCATTTAGTAAAAAAATAAATTTGATAACATTTAAAGCACTCTACTGAATAAAAATTTAATTAAATTACTTAAATTAAATATAAACATTTTCTAAATATTAATAAACCAAAGAGAGTAGTAACAACATTTTATTATCGTTTTAATGGGAGAAAATCGCTGTATAATTTAATGAGCATTTCCAAATGTAAAGAACCAATGTGAACATGCATAGCACCTAAAATATGTTAAAAGATAACTCCCATGTATGTGATAGCTTAATAGTTTCTACTTATGTGTTTTTATTAAATTAAACTCATTCTATTTTAGTGGCTTAAATCTTACTGCCAATATAAATCAAACTCAGAAAGAAATTAATGTATGCAGATTCATTATTACTGTGGATGCCTGAATAACAACATTCAAACTATAGGTTTTCATAAAGTTTAGAAACACAAAAACATTGACATAATGTGAATAAATCTATTTGTTTCTTCCTCCATTGAGTTTACCTTTGACATGCCTTGAAACATCTAAATACATAATCAGAACTAATTTCTGACCCTTGGACTAAGGCCATCCTCTGTTATTAGTGACTCAGCCTAGAATGTTCAAAGTCTCAGTGGACAATCCCCAGTGAATACCCGCAAAACAACTGTTAATCTCATTCTCCAGGTAAAGAGGGAGTGGAATCATGGTTGCTACTGAATCCCCATGAAGGTCTCTGAAATCTCCTGTAGGGAAGAAAAATGAATATATGCATTTCTTTAAACAATATTCTTTAGGCTTACTCAAAAAAATGAATTTGTTTCTATGATGACTGTAGGACTGCTGTAAGCTAAGCAAAGGTCGTGAGTGTTTGGAAATGAGGAAATAAGAAAGGTATTAATTATAATTGTATTTTAAAATTTTTATTGATCATAGGGAAGAAGGGACTCTGGCAAGGGTTTAAGAGGACTTTGTTTCAGACATAGAATTGAGGTGAATCTGAGCACGAGTGACTGTACTTTCTATAACACTATTCAGTGGAAATCTTGGAGTAGGAAATGCAGACAACCTAAAGTGGTTTTGCAGTTAATTCATAAATGTGTTTTCTGGTTGGGAAGGGAAATGATGGTCAATGGAAGAGACAGGGATAGATGATATTAGACTATGCTTTTATGGGCTCAAGTGAAATTAAAGAACCCAAATTCACAATAATGATTGTAGGGGGCAACATTTCCTTGTACCTACTTGGTTGGTGTTTTGTTTTGGTTTGGTTTGATTTATTTTGCCATGAGTGATGAGTGATTGTATGATGCTCATTGTAATCTTAATGCTGCTTCTTACTTTGTGATCTAGAGAAGTTCACTTACAACCTCTGAATCTCAATGTTTGTCATCTAAGATGTTGGTGGTGATGTCCATGTAAAGAGCTTTTTACTAGGATTAAAACTAATGGAATCACAGAACAAATCCTGACATATTGCAAGTGCCAGTGTGTGGAGATAGTCAATAAAAGTTCATGCCGGTATCCTTCCTTTCATGCAGGACATCATTGGGGTTGAAGGTTGGTTTTTCTACTTGCAATGAAAATATCATCAGAAATTTTTCTGCTCACTTTTTCCTCCTGTGTATAACACCATTAATGCTGATGCCTAGGTATATATATTTTAGGAGGGTTACAAAAAAAAAGCAACTGGAAATGTTTTTATAGGCTTAAAATATTTATTGCTATTTGGGTGGATAAAAAACTAAGGGACAGAACCCATGTGGATTTATTTTTGCATAAGAAAAACATATCCTCTTCACATTACTGAAACAGATATATAATGGCTGAGACTGCTTTCTCGTTAGGGACAGGGCTCTATTTTTTTAAAACAATATTATATGATAGAATTAGAACCCTGGAAAATGAATTATCAAAGAGATGCTACATTGGTGTTCATGAGATATTGTAACTACAGTCACAGAACACACTCCTGCCCCTCACCACTTGCAAAGTCCTATTAACAAGAGCAAGGTCTGGTAGAAAGAAAGAGACTTTTTATTCCAAGCTTAGCTGAGGGAAAGCAGGACAAGCTTCTGACTGAACGGGAAATACTTCCCCTTTCAGGGCAGTAGACAAGGTCTTTTAAAGGGGTCTTGGCTTGAATGGCATGCAGGGGGTGAGGAGATGGGGGGTCCAATGACTTGCTTCTGATGTATTTTCTTTTTTTTTTCTTTTTCTTTTATTATTATTATACTTTAAGTTCTAGGGTACATGTGCATAACGTGCAGGTTTGTTACATATGTATACTTGTGCCATGTTGGTGTGCTGCACCCATCAACTCATCAGCACCCATCAACTCGTCATTTATAGCTTCTGATGTATTTTCTACCCGGTGGTCTGGCTGGCACCATCTCAGGCAGAGCTTGGTTGTAAATTGAGGCAAGCTCCTAGTGGGAGGGAGTTTTGGGGGTGCCTGATTTTCTTCAAGGTTCCTTCTCTAGAACTTTTAAGCAAACGCAAAGTCATATAAGCTTGCCTTGTAGAACGTGTCTGGTGGAGAGTGTAAAGGATAGATTTCCATTCCTAAACAGTTAAGCAGAAGGTAGGGGGAGATTGGAAAAATAAATTTGTTGTATTTCTTTTTTAAAAATAGGGTACTCAGTTACAACATGGCATTACGTATGAGATCTGATGTGCCATTTAATATTCTGATGTATGTTACTTTTCCTCTTTTTAAAATTAGGATAATAACTCTCATGGAAAGTTTATCATTGACTGCCCTATATAAAATACAAATAATAGAAATGTTTGGAATGTTAATTGTGTTAGTAATTTCAAATGGTACATGTTCTAATTGCCAATACTTAAACTACTAATATAAATTACAAACTGTTGCATCAGTCTTAATGCTGATCTCATCTTGTTTCCAAATGATACATATAAAAAATAATTTGTCCTTCTAAATTGTCCTTCACAAATAAACAGAGGTCATAAAATAATTGAAAATAAATTGCTCTGTAGAGGCTCAGAAATTTGCCAGAATTTTCTTAAAATGTATTTGGACATCCAAATATGAAATAATTTCAGTACATTTAAATGTTTTTATTATTTTTATTTATTTCATACATGAGATACTACATATTATCTCATGTATTAAATATACATAAGATAAACTGCACCATTTAAACTATTTTAACTGTTCAGGTCTGTGGCACTAAGTATACTTATATTATTCTGCAACCATCCCCACCATTCATCTCCAGAATAGTTTCATTGTCTCCAACTAAAATTTTGTTCTCTACACAGTTATTCTCCTTGACTCCCTTCCCCCATCCCCCGGGGTCCAGCATTCTACTTTCTGTCTCTGTGACTACTCTGGGTACTTCATGAAAGTAAATTCATGCAATATTTGCCTGTTCCTGGCTTATTTCACTTTGTATAATGTAATCAAGTTTCGTCTATGTTGTGGCATATGTCAAAATTTCTTTCATTTTAAAAACTGAATAATATTCCATTGTGTGTACTCACTACATTTTTTATTGATTTCTCTGTGGATGGACACTGACGTTGTCTCTGCCTTTGGGGTGTTATTAATACTGCTGCTGTGAACGTGGGCATAGAAGTAGATTTTTGTGTGTCTCGTTTCTTTGAGTTCATGTTCAGAAGTGAAATAGTTGGAACCTATACTAATTCTGTTTAATTTTTGAAGAAATTACTATACAGATGGTCCAGAAACACAATAATTTGACCATTTTTTGTCTTTACTATGCATTTATAAAAACATAAAACTCTATTGTAAGTCCAGGAGCATCTGAAATTACAATGGTTTGACTTAAACAATATTTTAACATTGAGATAACTTTTTCACGATAGTAAATGTGTATTTTACTTACAATATTTTCAACTCATAATGGGTTTTTCAGGATGAAACCCATCATAAATCGAGAAGCCTCTCAATCATTTTCCACAGAGTCTGTACAATCTCATTTTGCCGCTGACTATACTTTCATGGTTTTACCTCTTACACTTAGGTCTTTGATTTATTTTGACTTAATTTTTCTATATGGTGTAAAGTGAGCATCCAATTTCAACATTTCGAATGTAGATATCTAGTTTTTCAAACTCTGTTTATTGAAAAGACTGTCCTTTCCACATTGAGTAAACTTGGTTTGCTTGCCAAAAAAAATACTGCTGTGTATATGACAGTCTATTTCTTGACTCTGTTACTCTGTTTCCTCTTTCTTCTTCTTGTCCTTCCTTTTTTTTTTTGAAACAGGGTCTCACTCTGTCACACAGCTTGGAATGTGCTGGTGTGATCTTGGCTCACTGCAACCTCTGCCTCCTGGGCTCAAGCAACCCTCCCACCTCAACCCCCCAAGTAGATGGGACTACTGGTACGAGCCACCACACCTGGCTAATTTTTTTTTTTTTTTTTTTTTTTTTTTTTTTTTTTGTAGAGACAGAATTTTACCATGTTTCA
Source organism: Macaca nemestrina (assembly GCF_043159975.1). Classification (NCBI taxonomy): domain Eukaryota; kingdom Metazoa; phylum Chordata; class Mammalia; order Primates; family Cercopithecidae; genus Macaca; species Macaca nemestrina. The sequence continues at coordinate 998,863 of NC_092125.1, read as the reverse complement.
CTGGCTGGTCTCGATGTTCTGAGCTCAAGCAATCTGCCTGCCTCAACCTCCTAAAGTGCTGGGATTACAGGTGTGAGCCACCATACCTGTCCTCTCTTTCTTCTATTGGTATACATGTCTGGCTTTATACCAATGCCATACTGTTTTGATTTCTGTAGTTTTTGGAATTGGAAAAATTCAAGGATGCCCATTCTCACCTCTTCAACATAGTATTTGAAGTCCTGGCTAGAGCCGTCAGAAAGAGAAAGAAATAAAGGTTATCCACATCAGTAAAGAGGAAGCCAAACTGTTCCTCTTTGCTGATTATATGATTGTTTACCTAGAAAACTCTAAAGCTTTCTCCAGAAAACTTCTAAAACTGATAAAAGAATTCAGCAAAGTTTCATGATACAAAATTAATGTACACAAATCAGCTGCAAATATTAAACCACTTAGGAATATACCTAACCAAGGAGGTAAGAGAACTCTATAAGGAAAACTACAAAACACCGCTGAAAGAAATCATAGATGAAACAAACCTATGGAAACACATATCATGCTAACACATAGGTAGAATTATTGTATCTTTAATTTCCAAGAGTCATTTATTGTTGCATTTCACATCCTTGTATATAGCTAATGATATTTGGTGGATTTTATAACATATCATAGACATCTTCGTTCCTGAAGATAGGAATTCTTAATTTTAAAAACTCATTCTTTTTGCAGGTTTGTGATAGTTTTAACTCAGTGTGCATATATGTGTATTGATCCTTAAGTGAGTGTGCATCTTTGTGTGTGCGTGTATAGATGTGAGTTTGCACACTGTGTGGCTCTTACTCTTTCATATTGTTACACTTCCTCAAAGGTCTGCTGACTTTTGGCTCTAAAATATTTTTCAAGCCTAAAAACTTCATTCCTCTTATGCATTCTGTGCAAAGTTGTCCACTGATGTCTTCTATCTGGAGAAGAATGCTCGAACCACCTCTACCCAGAAAACTGTCAGGTTGCTGTTTCCTTTTTTCCATTTCAGTGAATGGTCTTTTCTCCAAATCCTGTCTTTTGAAGACATAAAGTGATTTACTGTCTTTGCTTCCCTAATGCTTAGATTATATTACACTTTATGAATCCTTCCAAAAAACTGATAAATATAATCCCTTCATATGAATGGGAGGATCCATAAAGTCTACGTAATCTAAGCATGAGGGAAGCAAAGACACAGAATATACATCATATCTAGGGAGACCTTGAGCAGAGACATGGAAGCTAAAATGAACTTGGCATATAGATATTGAGATTAGAGTGTCTACATTAACTTGAGAATTCAGAAATTGGATGAGGAGGCAAAAGAAAATGGACATTTGATGGTGGTGGACATTCAAAATCAAGGCTATGAATTCCATTTCATGAAAAAGGTACTTAAAATAACAATTCATTCTACATTTTCAAATAGAAGAACCAAATAATGATGTCTGACTTAGGGAAAGTTTGACTTGGAATTATGCAAAGACAATTCAAGAAGGAAACACAAGTTCCTCCAAATGAGTCATAGGATGCAGCAGTTTCAGAAGTAAGTCTTAAAGAATAAATTTAGAAAAACCAATTATCCAGAAAAAATAATGCTAATTTATTTATAATACAGATCCATAGCATATGCATTTAATTTACCTTTCCATGTGTATGTTTTAAGCATAGCATATGATCTTAATGGCATCTGAGTTTGTGTTCGGCATCAAACATTCATATCCTTTTGAAGTTGTAAGACAAATGATTTTTCCTATAAATGTATATATTTCTTAGAAAAAAATTTGGTTATAAATATTTGTCTCATCAAATATTAATCTCTGGATAGAAAATACGATTATTTTCTAAAAGGAAAGATTAGTTCATCATTTAAGAGTTATAAAATTGTATAAGTAATTCACAGTCTAACTAAAGTAAGGATTTTTAAAAACAATTGGCTTACTATTCTGTAAGTAGTCCCCTCTTATCCACTGTTTTGCTTTCCATGGTTTCTCCTGTGATCAAATGCGGTCTGACAATATTGCATGGAAAAGTCCACAAATGAACAGTTCATAAATTTTAAATTGGTTTTCAATCACAGCCCAATGTTGCATCACAGTGCCTACATTATTCCCCTCACTGTATCTCATCATGTAGACATTTTGTCTTCCTATGAAGCATTTTGTCATCACAAGAAAAATGAGCACTTTTTCAATAAGATGGTTTGAAAGAAAAATACAGTTTGCATTCACATAAGTTTTATTACATTATATAGTTATAATTGTTCTATTTTATTTGTAGTGATTTTTGTTAATCTCTTCCTTGCCTAATTTATAAATTAAAGTGTATAATACGTATTTATGGATATAAAAATAGTGTATATAGGGTTCAGTATCAACCCCAGTTTCAGGCACCCACTGGGGGTCTTGAATGCAGCTGCTGTGGATAAAAGTGAATTACTGTACTTAATTTACCCTTGTGTCTCCCTTCAGTATGGATTGTAGGAATGCCCTATGGAAAATTACAATCAAACATCAACTGATTTCATCTTATTGGGGTTGTTCCCACCATCAAGAATTGGCCTTTTCATCTTCACCCTCATTGTTCTCATTTTCCTAATGGCTCTAATTGGAAACCTATCCATGATTCTTCTCATCTTTTTGGACACCCATCTCCACACACCCATGTATTTCCTACTTAGTCAGCTCTCACTCATTGACCTAAATTACATCTCTACCATTGTTCCTAAGATGGTTTATGATTTTCTGTATGGAAACATGTCTATTTCCTTCATTGGATGTGGGATTCAGAGTTTCTTCTTCTTGACTTTAGCAGTTGCAGAAGCACTGCTCCTGACATCAATGGCCTATGATCGTTATGTGGCTATTTGCTTTCCTCTCCACTATCCCATCCGCATAAGCAAAAGAGTGTGTGTGCTGATGATAACAGGATCTTGGATGATAGGCTCCATCAACTCTTGTGCTCACACGGTATATGCTCTCCATATCCCATATTGCAAGTCCAGAGCCATCAATCATTTTTTCTGTGATGTTCCAGCTATGTTGACCCTAGCCTGCACGGATACTTGGGTCTATGAGAGCACAGTGTTTTTGAGCACCACCATCTTTCTGGTGTTTCCTTTCATTGGTATCGCATGTTCCTATGGCCGAGTTCTCCTCGCTGTCTACCGCATGCACTCTGCAGAAGGGAGGAAGAAGGCCTATTCGACCTGCAGCACCCACCTCACTGTAGTGACTTTCTACTATGCACCTTTTGCTTATACCTATCTACGCCCAAGATCCCTGCGATCTCCAACAGAGGACAAGGTTCTGGCTGTCTTCTACACCATCCTCATCCCAATGCTCAACCCCATCATCTACAGCCTGAGAAACAAGGAGGTGATGGGGGCCCTGACACGAATGATTCAGAAAATCTTCTCCATGAAAATATAGACAAACGTTCTGTCTTAGAGTCAAAGCACAAGGTTCATATCAACTTAGCCATGTACAGCAGTGAAGAAAAACATTATTACATGCCCAGTGTGTCAAACAGAGATTAATCTAGAACATTTGTCTTTTAATTTAGTCTTGACAACATTATAATGCATATTCTAAGACATCTATTTTTGATTATGTTTGTGTGTTTTTTTGGTTTATTTGTTTGTTTTTAATGGGTTTTGGCTCTTGTTTCTCAGGCTTGAGTGCAATGGCGCAATCTCAGCTCACCACAACTTCCGCCTCCCGGGCTCAAGCAACTCTCCTGCCTAAACTCCTGAGTCAGTTGGGATTACAGGCATGAGCCACCACGCCCTGCCTGTTTTGTTTTTTTTTTTTTAATCAAATATAGGTTATATATTTTCTACCAAATGTGGGCAACAGGGTTTCATTAACAAGTAGAAATCAAAACAGTAAAGATCCAAACTAATCATATTATTCAGCATAATAATTATATAATAGTTGTTAATCTCCTTATTATTAAAAGACAAATATAACAAATTATTTACGATTACTGAATCTCATTGAATATCAAGTAGTCTTTATTTACTCTCAACTGGTGTGTATGTCTTCTTTTTCCCAATGTTTTACTAATAAGTTTACCTGAGGATAAATAATTATGTTGGCGGAGCAGCCAATTTGGCTTTAGAAAAACAAGAGTTTCTGTATAAGAAATTCTATAGAAGTTACAGTCTATAGACCCTCTTAGACTATAATTGACTTAGTTGATTGTGGAGTAGGTTATTTGAACCATTCCCCAGTCACATCACAACACACTCAAGATTTGCCTCCTCTGTAGCCATGGGTATTTTCATACAAGACATTGTCTTCTGTACAATTTTATTTCCACTTACTCTTCTCATAAATCAACAGGACTATTCAGCTTGAATTGGGATCAGCTCCTCTGCTCCACTATTTTTATACCTGCTTAGGCATGTGCCTAAAAGGATCACCATTATTTCATAAAGGTTATCTGCTTAGGTCCATTCTCTGAGTGAAAGGCCATTGCTCTCCAGAAGAGCCCATTCCTGAGAAACTCTTTTGTCTCTGAGAAGAGGCAAGAAGGAAGGTAGAATGAGCAAGTAAGAAGAGCCTCATATTATCCAAGTGATAGCAGTGGTGAATGACTGATTATGCAGTTGGTCCTTGAGCAACTCAGATTTGAACTGTGCAGGTTCACTTGTGGATTTTGTTCTGCCTCCACCACTCCTGAGACAACAAGAACAACCTCTCCTCCTCTTCCTGCTCCTCAGCCCACTCAACGTGAAGACAACAATGATGAAGAACTTTATGACAAACCTCTTTCCCTCAATAAATAGTAAACATATTTTCTCTTTCTGATGATTTTCTCAATAAGATATTCTTTTTCTAGCTCACTTTACTGTAAGAATAGAGTATATAAGACATATAAGATATAAAATATGAGTTAATTGAATGCTTATGTTATTTATAAGGCTTCCTGTCAACAGTAGGATATCAGTAGTTAGGTTTTGGGAAGTTCAAAGTTATGTGCATATTCTACTGCATGGGGGTCAGTGACCCTAATTTCTATGTTGTCCTAGAGTCATCTGTATTACAATTGGAATAATCATTTTCAAACAAGAACGTTAACATTTGAATAGGAGGTACAAATATGGATCTGGATATACTCATACCAATTAAGCATTTAAAGTTTACTAGAGTACTGAATAATTTAAATTTTGACTTACCGAATGGCAAATGTATATGACTTTTCTTCTCCCCTAATTTAAATTAAGTAGAATTTTCTCATCATTAGGACTGCATGAGAATGTCATAATAATATGAGAAAGGGTAGTAGTTGCCTGATGTTGAAAGATTTTCCTAATGTCACATAAATAAAAGAAAATAAAATAAAAGATAAGTACTTACCAAGCACTTACTCCACTGTGAGGGACACAATCACATGTCACATAAAATGATGAGACAATATGGCAACTGCAAGTTAACTTAGGCCTTTTGTTCTTTTTTTGTAATGAATACAACTAATCATAACATTTTATCAATCTTGTCCACATTAATATTTTAAAGCTCTCTTTCCCATATTTTATAATCACCACCTTACTCCAGCTCCTCATCTTCTCTTCACTAAAGTTTTTCAAACTAAATCAAAATAGAATTTGAAATTTGATATTACCGGCTAAGATTCTTAACTAAAAACAACAAAATCAGTGTAATTTAAACTGAAAATACAGTACTTTTTTTAAAAAGTGAAGCATTGCCAAATCTCCAAAAAAATGGACATGAGTAAGGTCTGAAAATCTGCCAGCATGAGCAATTTCCAATGTGCTTGATAATGAGTTCTGTGAGGTCACGACTCTTGCTCCTTCTGGGTGCCATTCCCAGCCCTACAAACTTGGTGAATTTGTTTCTGTGGTGTCTTTGTAGCCTTACAGGATTTTCACCTGCCCTGCTGCTTTGAGCTACCCATTCCCATGTTAAAATCTGGGATCAAAAAAATCCAATGTAGACTCTCCACCTATATACCGTAGCCATAGCTGAAAGTCAGGTAGGGAAGTAAGTGTGTGAGTTCTAGCAGAGACAGTGAAATGTTTGCTCTCTGAGGCATGTCAAAAGAGAGTTCAGATACACAAAGAAGGGTAAATAAATTCTACACTATATGTTGAGCCAACAGTCTCACAGCCACAGATTTATCTATTTACGTGGGCCAATATGAAGGAGATATAGAATATGTGAGAAGTTTGTTATATGCATGATACTTGGAGAAATATCCAGGGGAGAAGAAAAGAGTAGACATGATTTGTTTTGTATTTCTCAAGTAGGCCAACAAATTCCGGTGGCCCTATTTGGACAGACATTGAATGGAGTCTCAAGAGAGGCAGATAGACTTGACATGGAAGAAACTCTTCCGTGAAGAGTGAAACTTGCTGCAAAGGGGTCCCGATCCAGACCCCAAAAGAAGGGTCGTGGATCTCGCGCCAGGAAGAATTCAGGGCAGGTCCGCAGGGCAAAGCAAAATCAAGTTTATTAAGAAGGAAAAGTGGTGAAAGAACAGCAACGCCATAGACAGAGTAGCGCATTCCCGAAAGTAAGAGGAGGAACGTGTCCACCCTGGGTACAATACTTGTTTAAATACAGAATAAAAAATATCATGGAGAGATGTGCTCTGCTACAAGTGTTTGTGTTAAATGATTAATTTTCTTAATTAGTATATTTTTCAAGAATCAAAATTATTATCTTTAAAGAAAAATTAAGAATGCCTTTTTTTTTTTTTTTTTTTTTGGAGACGGAGTCTCGCTCTGTGCCCCAGGCTGGAGTGCAGTGGCCGGATCTCAGCTCACTGCAAGCTCGCCTCCCGGGTTCCCGCCATTCTCCTGCCTCAGCCTCCCGAGTAGCTGGGACTACAGGCGCCCGCCACCTCGCCCGGCTAGTTTTTTTGTATTTTTTAGTAGAGACGGGGTTTCACCGTGTTAGCCAGGATGGTCTCGATCTCCTGACCTCGTGATCCACCCGTCTCGGCCTTTGTTCTTAAAATATCGGGATATCTGGGCACTCCCAAGTCTGGGTCTGTTTAGTAAACATTGCCAACCTGTTTCCTTAACCGTAAACATCTAGAGGCCAGAAATACCAAACTTTCTAGGAATCCCAAACTTTCTAGGAATACCAATCTTTCTGGGAATGCAGCCCAGCAAGTCCCAGGCTAATTTTCCAGCCCTCGCTCAAGGTGGAGTCGCTGTGGTTCAAAAGCTTCTGACAAAACGAGCGGACAATAATTATGTTACCGAGATTGTAGCCTCCCAGTGCAAATCTCAGTTTCTCTTTTTTCTGTCCTTCAATCCAGACTGGCTTTCAGACACAAAAAGAAAAATACTACCTGATCTCACCTATATATTGGGCCTAAAAATAAATGGAATACATAGAAACAGAGAGTAGAACGGTGGTTGCTCAAAGTTAACTTGTCTAAGAAACGGACTCAGTACAGGATGCAGCGTCCTCATCTCCCTCTGTCATGACGTCACCACCCACTTCTCCGCCAATCAGCAAGCCCCACACTTTAGCTCATCACGCATCCACACCCCTTAAAAATGCCATCCCGAAGCGTCTCCAGAAGGCTGATTTGAGGCTCCCTTTCTCTTCCTCCTTCAGCTGACCTATGATTATTAACTTTCTCCGCTGCAACCCCTGCTGTTTTGGTGTTTTGGTCTGATAACACTCCATGGGCAATTGAACCCTGTGGGCCTGTAACAATCCTCCTGCCTCAGTCTCCCCATTGGTGGAATTATAGGCCTGTGCCACTGTCTCTTGCTCTTTTACAAAAGATTTGACATAAATGCTTATCATCTGAATCTTGTATCTTTGGGATATAGAATGGGGCTTCTTATTAAGTAAATATGATTATGAAATTAAAGATCTATGTGATTTCATGAATAATTCAAATACGCTGAACACAGACATTTAAAAATGTAAAATAAGCAGCTCAGTTTTATTTACGTTCCTCATTCTAATCTCTTCTTTCAGAATAACCAGGTTTTGACCTACTCTATGCTTGGTTTTGTGCTTTGTACTGGAGAAGTGTGAAATAGTCAATTCCTGCTTCCAGAACACTCTCAGGGAGATCTGGGGTATTTCAAGAGGAAGTTGCTGACTCACATCCACCATATTTGCGTACTTGACCCTAGTGGGTAGTTTTCAGGTAAACCTAAAAGTCTTTCCTTTTACAGAAATTCCCTTGAAGTCTGTCTTACCACGTCAAATAAGGAGTGTTACCTCCTCTTTCAGCACAAATAAGTTTTGTCTTCTGTCTTTTGAAGATGCGAAAATAGTTCCCTGCTTGCACTAGATATGGCTCCTCCTATATGTTAAAAGTCATGGTTGTAAACTTAATAAACGAATTATTCAGCTTTTCAAATGCAGGAATATTGAAACATCTGCACACTTTGACTTTCAGGAAATTGTCCTTGCCAGGACTGTACACTAACTATGCTGATTGGATAATTATAAAACATATACATGCATCAGTAAATTAAATTGTCTGGTCGGAGTGTAGTGGTGTTTACAACTAATTGATCACAACCAGTTACAGGTTTCTTGGATCCTTCTCCACTCCCACTGCTTCACCTGACTAGCCTATACATATCAAAATATATATCACAATAAAAATAAGTCAAAATATATATCAATATATGTCAAAGTATAATTTGTCAATTAATACATGTTTTAAAAAATATTTTTAAAACTCAAAGAAATTAAAACGAACCAATATCACTTTTCTCAGGTAGATGGTATAATTAATTCATTTGCTAGAAACAGTAAGAAATTTGAGAACATTTAAAGCACTCTACTGAATAAAAATTCAATTAATAAATATTTTCTAAATATTAAAAAACAGAGTAGTAATATCATTAGGTCATCTAATAGGATAAAATAGCTTTATAATTTAATGAGCATTTCCAAATGAAAAGAAACAATTCGAACACATATAATTACCCAAAATGTGTTAAAAGATATCTCCCATGTATGTGATATTTTAATAATTACCACGTATGTGTTTCTATTAAATTAACCTCATTCTATTTTAGTGGTTTAAATCTAATTCCCAATATAAACCAAACTGAGAAAGAAATTAATGTAGGCAGACATATTGTTATTGTCGATGCCTGAGTAAAAGCATTCAAACTTTAGGGTTTCATAAAATTTAGAAACACAATAACATTGACATAATATGAATAAATATATTTGTTTCCTTCTCCACTGAGTTTACCCTTGACATGCATTGAAACATCTAAATACATGATCAGAATTCATTTCTGAACGTTGGACTAAGGCCATCCTCTGTATCAGTGACTCAGCCTAGAATGTCCAAAGTCTCACTGGACAGTCTCCAGTGAATACCAGCAAAACAACTGTTAATCTCATTCTCCAGGTAAAGAAGGAGTGGATGCATGATTGCTGCTGAATCCCCATGGAGGTCTCTGAAATCTCACATGTAGGGATGAAAAACCAATGTATACATTTCTTTAAAAACCATAAATTTGTTTCTATGATGACTGTAGGACTGCTGTCAGCTAAGCAAAGGCAGTGAATGTTTGGAAATGAGGAAATAATAAAAGTACTAATTATAACTGTATTTTTAAATTTTTATTGATTACAGGGAAGAAGGAACTCTGGCAAGTGCTTGAGATAACTTTGTTCAGAAATAGAATTGAGGTGAATTTCAGCACTAATGACTGTACTTTCTGTAACACCATTCAGCAGAAATCTTGGAGTATGAAATGCAGACAACCAAAAGTGATTTTGAAGCTAATTCATAAATGTGTTTTCTGGACGGGAAGGGAAATGATGGTCAATGGAAGAGACAGGGATAGATTATATTAGACTATACTTTTATGGGCTCCAGTGAAATTAAAGAACCCACATTCACAATAATGATCGTAGGAGGCAGCAGTTCCTCGTTCCTACTTGGCTGGTGTCTTGTGCTATTTTGGTTTGATTTCTTTTACCATGAATGATGAGTGATTATATGATGCTCATTATAATCTTATCGCTGCTTCTCACTTGGTATTTTACCTTATATGAATCCCATGTTTTTAATGAAATACCTGGAAAGTATTAGTGTTGTTTTTGCATAAAAATGTTAAAGGGTCATTAAAGTAAAGGTACAACGAGAATGGTTAAAATCACTGGTCTGGTAAGGGGAACATCACACACCAGGGCCTGTTGTAGGGAGGGGGAGAGGGGAAGGATAGCATTAGGAGATATACCTAATGTAAATGACGAGTTAATGGGTGCAGCACACCAACATGGCACATATATACATATGTAACAAACCTGCACGTTGTGCACATGTACCCTAGAACATAAAGTATAATTTTTAAAAAAATCACCGGTCTGCAGTGCAATGATATATTTTTTTAAAAGGAGGACGTTCTTCTGGAAAGCAGTAATGAAGGTAACCGTATGATTAGTAGCTGTGCTGTGGTTATCCAGATTTTGTTTTTACAGCCAATTTGTGTCAAATTGTAGTTTTTTGTGCTTTTAACTTTTACAATGTATTTATTTTCTGTCGGGACACAAGGTAAACTTCCAGTGAAATTATAGAACTATCTGCCTTAACAACCATGCAGAGTTTTTGTGAGAAGCCAATGAGCATAGTATGTGGAAACAATGTGCAGGCTATATTACTCTACAGTCATAGCAGATAACAAGTGTGTGAATGTAAGCCATAGTGATTATGTTGATGATGAGGGAAATGATAATGATGAAGATGCTGAAACCTGCAGGTTCTCTTCAGTGACACACCCAGTCAAGTAATACACAGTCACTATCTCACAGACAGTTCCTAACAACCCATGGATTCTTCTCCCTGTTGTAATTATAACATACAGGGCCAGATGTTCATCAACAAAAGCTTACATTTTTAGTAACTGTAAGAGGTAGAATTCGATTTACTTTTAAATGGAGCCTCTGTCCCTTGAACTTACACAGTGAAGCAGAGTAAGCACATCCTCTTTCCAAAACAACCGTCAAAGGATACTTCATCCTCACTTTCATAATCACTTTCTGTCTAGCCACGGCAATGTCTGTCTGCCCACTTACCTGTGTATCTATGAGAGCTGACGCACCATCGTGGACCTCAATGGCAGGTTGTGACTTGGAAGCACACGTACACACAAGCAAATACTCACTTTACATTCTTGACTCCTTTACACCTCAAAGAGTTCTGGTTCTCCAACTTCATACCCTTCTCAACAATTACAAATACACATTGCGCAAATATTAAATAAGATCAGTTATTCCTAAGTCAGTTAAGTACAACATTATGTACTGAGTCTCTTCTTAGCAGAATCCATTGTGGAGGAACTTGAAGGAAGGAGGAATCTCCTTTAGGATTCCATGCCAGGATGCTGTGGAGAGCCGTCCTTGTCTAGACTCCAGAGGACTCTCTTCTGTGTCATCTGATTGACATTCTAGACAAGTGTTATCAATGTGAAATAATTCTTACTATAGACATGCAGATTCAGGTACAGACAGCTTGTGTTAAGGAATTCAGGCTGACTCATGGAGTCAATGAGTTCTCAGCCATTGCAGTGAAACTGACCATCACCTGTGTTACCGTTTCCCAGCCCTATGTGTAAGGGAGATCACTTTCTGGAATTTTCAGAGATTCAGAACTTTAGTATATTTCAGATATCGCTTCAGAAGAGAGAAAGTAATCCAGATTCTGGAAAACTCCATAAAGAGTGTCTTGGATATTGAAGACTTTTAAAACTTCAATCTGATTTCTTATAAAACTTCAAGCAAAGCCAACTTGTGCCCCTGCTTCCCCAGCTTTTTCTTTTCTCTTTTTTTGTTTTTTGTTTTTTTTGGTAAATCTTCACGTTTTCTGTACCTATGCAAATGATCATACCAACTTTAAGGAGACCAGCCTTATTTTGTGATGAATAATGATTTTTCTTTGAGAATAGCTTTGATCAAAGCTGAGGAAAGTATAGGGAGTAAAATCTGTGCCTCTGTGGAAAATTGCAGCATCTGGACTCAAGAGGACCGTCCTCCTTGGTTCCCAAGTCTGTCACTAGGTCGTTACACAGTCATGAATAACTCTCTTCAAATCTTGTGATTCAGTTTTTCTTCCTTGTGATAATGAGACTATGTTTGAAAAGTCTTTGTCTTCTCTGAATATATGAATCACTAAATTACGCTACTGTCTTCATCTCACTTTCAACTCTAAATTGAAGGATAGGAAAGAGATCCATGCAACGCAATGATGCTTTTTGACTTCAATAGTTAGTAATAGGTAATTCATTTGAAACTTGGACAGCATTTGGAGAATTGTAATTATTATGCTGAATATGTACATCCTCAAATTGATTTACACAGGAGAGTATATGGGTGTTTTTTGGTAACTGAATTCTTCCAGTAGGGAAACTTTTACATTGGGAGCAAGATAGAAAATGTCTTTCATTTAGAGTTTCTGAGAAGCCATTTTTTCTGTGAATTTACATAATAGTTGCCAGGTAAAGTGAAAGTACAGTAAAACTGGGTGATACAAGGAAACAGAAAAAGATTTGTAATGAGTAAATATTAATTATTACAAAATCCTACTTCTTGTTTTACATTTCTTATACTTTCTCAATTTAATATTTATATGGAGTTTTTGTTTTAATACATTTAATTTTTTTCTTTTATTTTTGTCTTGGCTGAATAAAAACTGAACCAGCCTTATTTCAAATTTACTGCCAAAAATTTTTGAGGAATGAACTACACTACACATTTTTAAAAGGTTTATATTAATGCATGTTTATTTATCTAGATGTCACATTTATTTGTAGTAGATATGTGTGTACATATGTATATATGCATATATGTATGTGTGTTTGTGAATCTAGAGAAGTTTACTGAAAATCTCTGAATCTCAGTTTTGATATCTATAAAATATCAGTGGCGATACCAATCTGAAGAGTTAGTTTGATGAACTCCAACAGAATCAAGGAATGAATCCTGTGACATTCTAGGTGCCAATATGTGGACAGTCCGTGAAAGTTCATGCCTCCCTCCTTCCTTTCATGTGAGACGTAATTCAAGTTTGAGGTTTGTGGGTCCTACTAACTCTGAAATCTTGACCAGAAATTTTTCTGCTTGTTCTTTCCTCCTGTGTATTCTGTCATTAATGCTGATGACTGCATACAGAATTTTTAGTGAAAAAAAAAAGTAAAAGCAAGTGAAGATGTTTCTTAGTAGGCTAAAATACCTTCCTTATAGCTATTTCTGTTAATACAAAAATGAAAGAGCCAGAAATAATCCATTTGTATTTATTTGTACATAAGAAAAAAATATCTTCTTCACATTATTGAAATGGGAGCATCATGGCTGAGGCTGCTTTCCTGCTAGGAACCAGCCCCCAATTTTATTTAAATAATATTATATGATAGGACATTAGAATAATAGAACCCTGGAACATGGATAATAAAAAGATGATACATTGGCAGTCATAAAACATGGCATTAACTATCAGATCTGATGTGCCATTTATTATGCTGTTCTATGTTATTTTTTCTTCTCTTTAAAATTAGAATAATGTTAACTATCTCTTGGACAGTTTGTCATAGAGAGTCCTATGTAGAACACAAATGATACAAATGTTTGAAATGTTAATTGTGTTAATAATTTCAAATATTACATGTTCCACTTACCAATAATTACCCTAGTAATATAAATTACAGAGTATTGGATTAGTCTTAATCCAATTATTAAGTATTGGAATAGTCTTAATGCCAATCTCCTCTTGATTCCAAATGACATTTATGAAAATAATTTGCTCTTCTAAATTTTCTTTCAAAAATTACCGGTGTCATAAAATAATTGAAAATAAATTGCTGTGCTGTGGCTTAGAAACCTGCCAAGATATTTAAAAAATTTATTTGGAAATCCAAATTGGAATAGTTTCAGTACATGTAAGTGATTTTTTTATTAGGTGATTTTATTAAGTGATTTAAATATGCATAAGAGAAACACCATTTTAACCTTTTTAAGTGTAGAATTCTGTGTCATTAAGTACATATATCATTGTGTAACCATCACTACCATGCACCTATCTCCAAAACCATTTCATTGTCTCCAACTAACACTTTGTTCTTGTTAAACAATTAATCTCCTTCTCTCCCTTCCCCCATCCTCCAGAGTCCACCATTCCACTTCTGTCTCTGTGAATTTCACTACTCTGGGTACTTCATGTAAGTGAATTCATACAATATTTGTCTTTTTGTGATGGGCTTATTTCTCTTAGCATAATGTATTCAAGTTTCATCTATGTTGTAGCATGTGTCAAAGCTTCTTCACTTTTAAAAACTGTATATACATACTATATTTATATTGATTTCTCTGTAGATGATCACTTGCTTTGCTTCTGCCTTTGGGCTATTGTGAATAGTGTTGCTATGAACATGGGAATAGAAATATTTGTTTGATGCAAAAACAGAATAACAAATACTGCATGTTCTCAGGTATAAGTGGGAGCTAAGAATTGGGTACACACGGACATAAAGATGGGAACAGTAGACACTGGGGACTCCAAAAGAGGAGAGTGAGGGAGGAGGCAAGGGTTGAAAAGCTACGTATCTATGCTGTGTTCATTATTTTGGAGAAGGATTCAACAGAAGCCCAAACCTCAGCATCACACAGGATATCCATGTAACAAACCACGAATGTACTTCCTGAATAAAAAAAAAAAAAATCCAAAAATATCTGTTCAGGTGTCTGCTTTTATTTATTTTATTAATTTATTTATTATTTTATTTATTTCATTCAGAACTGAAATTGTTGGATCATATACTCATTCTTTGTTTAAATTTTGGAGGAATTACTATGCAGATGGTTCCAGATTTACAATAATTTGATGATTTTGGACTTTAGGATGAGTTTATAGGAACATAACCATATTGTAAGTTGAGGAATACCTGGACATACATGCTTTGACTTACAATTTTTGACATTATGATGAGTTTATCCAGATACTAGATGCATTTTTACTTACAATTTTTTCAACTTACGGTGGGTTTATAAAGGTGAAACTCCACTGCAAATTGAGAAGCACTCCAGAGTGCCTTTATTATTCGACATTTTCACCAACTATTCTTTATACTTCTATCTCTTGCATTAAGGTTTTTTATTCATTTTGACTTAATTTTTCAATATGGTGTAAACATCCAAATTCAATATTTTGAATGTAAATATCCATTTTTCCAAACACCGTTTATTGAAAAGACTGTTCCATCTCCACTGAGTGGACTTAGTTCCTTTTTGAAAAAAGGTTACCATGTATGTGAGAGGTTATTTCTTGACTCTTATTTTATCCCGTTGAGCGTATGTCTGGCTTTGTGCCATTGCCACATTGTTTTGATTACTACAGCTTTGAGTAAGTTTTAAAATCAGAAAGTGTATGTCTGGGTGCAGCGGCTCACCTCCGTAATCCAAGCACTTTGGGAGGACAAGGTGGGCAGATACTGAGGTAAGGACATTGAGACCATCCTGGCTAACATGATGAAACCCTGTCTCTACTAAAAGTAGAAAAAAATTTAGCTGGGCGTGGTGGCGGGTGCCTGTAGTCCCAGCTACTCAGGAGCCTGATGAAGAAGAATGGCGTGAATCCGGGAGGTGGAGCTTGCAGTCATCTGAGATGGTGCCAGTGCACTCCAGCCTGGGTGACAGAGCAAGACTCCATCTCAAAAGAAAAAAAAATCAGATTGTGTGAGTCTTTAAATTTTGTTCTTTTTCCAAAAAAAATCAAGATTTTTTGACTACTGAAGATCCTTTAAGATTCATGTAAATTTTAGAATGTGCTTTCCTGTTTCTGAAAAAAAATAAAAAAGATTTATCATTTTAATTTTGATAGAGATTCCACTTTTTTTTGGCTTTGTGTACTTTATTATTATTATTTTTAATAATTATTTTATTGTTTGTTTTTAAGTTCCAGGGTGTATGTGCAGGAAGAGCAGTTTTGTTTCATGGGTAAATGTGTGCCATGGTGGTTTGCTGCACCTATCAATCCATCACCTAGGTATTAAACCCAGCATGCATTATCTCTTCACCCTAATGCTCTCCCCTCCACTGCCCTCCACAACGGGCCCCAGTAAGTGTTGTTCCCTTCCTGTGTCAATGTGTTCTCATTGTTCAGCTCCCACTTGTGTGTGAAAATACGCAGTATTTAGTTTTTTGTTCCTGCATTAGTTTGCTGAGGATAATGCCTTCCAGTTTCATCCATGTCCTTGCAAAGGACATGATATTGTTCTTTTTTATGGCTATATAGTATTCCACTGTGTATATGTACCACAGTTTCTTTATCCAGTCTATCATTAATGGGCATTTGGTATGATTCCATGTTTTTGCTCTTGTGGATAGTGCTGCAATGAACATACACATGCTGGTACCTTTATAATAGGATAATTTATATTCCTTTGGGTATACATCCAGTAATGGGAATGCTGGATCAAATGGTATTTCCAGTTCTAAGTCTCTGAAGAATTGCCACACTGTCTTCCATGATAGGTGAACTAATTTACATTCCCACCAACGGTGTAAAAGTATTCCTATTCCTATTTCAAAGCCTCACCAGCATCTGTTGTTTCTTGACTTTCTAATAATTGACATTCTGATTTGCAGGAGATGGTATCTAATTATGGTTTTGATTTGCATTTCTCTAATGATCAGTGATGTTGTGCTTTTTAAAATATGTTTGTTGGCTGCATGTATGTCTTTTTTTGAGAAACGTCTGTTCATATCCTTTCCCCACTTTTTAATGGGGTTGTTTTTTCCTTGTAAATTTGCTTAAGTTCCTTGTAGATTCAGGATATTACACCATTGTCAGATGGATAGATTGTAATAATTTTCTCCCATTCTGTAGGTTGTCTGTTCATTCTGCTGATAGCTTTGATTGTTGTGTAGAAGCTCTTTAGTTTAGTTAGATCCCATTTGTCAATTTTTGCTATTGTTGCAATTGCTTTTGGAGTGTTTGTCATAAAATCCTTGCCCATGCCTATTTCCCGAATGATACTGCCTATATTTTCTTTTAGGGCTTTTATAGTTTTGAGTTTTACATTCCAGTCTTTAATCCATCTTGAGTTAATTTTTATATAATGTGTAAGGAAGGAATCCAGTTTCAATTTTCTGCATATGGCTAGCCAGTTCTCCCAGCACCATTTATTAAATAGGGAATCCTTTCCCCATTGATTGTTTTTGTCTGGTTTGTTGAAGATCAGATGGTTGTAGATGTGCAGTCTTATTTCTGAGTTTTTCATTCTGTTCCATAGGTCTATGTGCTTGTTTTTGTACCAGTACCATATGTTTCGGTTATGGTAGCTTTGTAGTATAGTTTGCAGTCGGGTAGCCTGATGTCTCCAGCTTTGTTCTTTGGTTATGCAAGCCATTTTTTGGTTCCAATTCGTTTTAAAAGTTATTTTTTTTTCTAATTTTGTGGAGAATATCAATGGTAGTTTAAGTGGAATAGTATTGTATCTCTAAATTGCTTTGGGCAATATGGCCATTTTCACAATATTGATTCTTCCTATCCATGAGTATGGAATGTTTTCCCCTCTGGTTGTGTCCTCTGTGATTTCCTTGAGCAATGATTTGTAGCCCATTCATGATTGGGCTTTCTGCCTGTCTGTTGCTGGAATGTAGGATTGCTTGAGATTTCTGCACATTGATTTTGTATCCTGAGAGTTTGATGAATTTGCTTATCAGCTTAAGAAGGCATTGGGAAGAGTTAATTGGGTTTTCTGGATAGAATCATGTTATCTGAAACCAAAGATAATTTGACTTCCTTTCTTCCTAATTGAATACCTTTTCTTTTTTTCTCTTGATTGGTTGCCCTGGTCATACCTTCCAACACTACGTTGAGTAACAGTCATGAGAGATGGACTCCTTGTCTTGTGCTAGTTTTCAAGGGGAATGTTTCCAGCTTTTGCCCATTCAGTATGATATTGGTTATGGATTTGTCATAAATGGCTATTATTATTTTGAAGTATGTTCCTTCAATACCTAGTTTATTAAGAGTTTTTAACATGAAGGGAAGTTGAATTTTATTGAAAGCCTTTTCTGTGTCTATTGAGATAATCATGTAGTTTTTGTCTTTAGTTCTGTTTATGTGATTGATTGCATTCATTGATTTGTGTATGTACAACCAGTTCTGTATCCAGGGGATGAAGCTGACTTGATTGTGGTGGATAAGCTTTTTGATGTGCTGCTGGATGCAATTTGTCCATATTGAGTATGTTTGCATCACATTGTTCATCAGGGATATTACAGGAAGTTTTCTTTTTTTGTTGTGTCTCTGCCAGGTTTTGGTATTGGGATGATGCTGGCCTCATATAATGAGTTAGCCTAGGCTGGGCATGTTGGCTAACACCTGTAATCCCAGCACTTTGGAAGGCCGAGGCAGGTGGATCACCAGAGGTGAGGCGTTCGAGACTGCCAGGCCAACATGGTGAAACCCCATCTCTACTAAAAGTACAAAAAGTTAGCCAGGTGTGGTGTTGCGCACCTGTTGTCCCAGCTACTCTGGAGGCTGAGGCATGAGAATCACTTCAACCTGGGAGGTGAAAGTTGCAGCGAGCTGAGATTGTGCCACTGTACTCCAACCTAGGTGACAGTGAGACTCCATCTCAAAAAAGAAAAAAAAAAAAAAGTTAGGGTGGAGTCCTTTCTTTCCAATTGTTTGGAACAGTTTCAGAAAAAATGGTAACAGCTCCACCTGTACCTCTGGTAGAATTCAGCTCTAATCCATCTGGGCCTGGGCTTTTTTGGGTTGGTAGGCTATTATTGTCTCAATTTTAGAATTTGTTATTGGTCTATCCAGGGTTTCAAATTCTTCCTTGTTCAGTCTTGGGAGGGTTTATGTGTCCAGAAATTTATCAGTTTCTTCTAGATTTTCCAGTTTATTTGCATAGAGGTGCTGTTAGTATTCTCTGATGGTTGTTTATATTTCTGTGGGGTTAGTAGTAGTATTTACCTTATTGTTTCTGATTGTGTTCATTGGAATCTTCTCTCTTTTCTCCTTTATTATTCTTGATAACAGTCTATCAAGCTTATTGAATTTTATTCAAAAACCAGCTCCTGGATTCGTTAATTTTTTGAAGGGTTTTTTGAGTCTGCATCTCCTTCATTTCCACTCCAATCTTGGTTATTTCTTATCTTCTGTTAGCTATTGGGTTTGTTTGCTCTTGGTTCTCTAGTTCTTTCAGTTGTGATGTTAGGGTGTCAATTTGAGATCATTCTAGCTTTCTGCTTTGTGCCTTTAGTACTATAAAGTTCCCTCTTAACATTGATTTATCTGCATCCCAGAGATTCTGATGAGTTGTCTGTTTGCTTTCTTTGGTCTCAAAGAACTTCCTGATTTCTGCCTTAATTTCATTATTTACCCAGGAGTCATTCAGAAGCAGGAGCAGGTTGTTCTATTTCCCTATAATTGTGTGGCTTCGAGGGGCTTTTTTTTTTTTTTTTTTTTGATGGCTGGAGTGCAATGGTGTGATCTCTCCTCACTGCAACCTCTGCCTCCTGGGTTCAAGCAATTCTCCTGCCTCAGCCTCCCAAGTATCTGGGACTGCAGGTGCATGCCAACATGCTTGGCTAAATTTTTTTGGATTTTAGTAGACACAGGGTTTCACCATGTTGCCCAGGCTGGTCAGAAACTCCTGAGCTCAGGCAATCTGCCCACCTTGGCCTCCCAAAGTGCTGGGATTACAGTTATTAGCCACCATGCCCGGCCTTAAGGGGGATTTAACTTTGAGTTATAATTTGATTGGTTGGAGAGACTGTTTGTTATGATTTCAGTTCTTTTGTATTTGCTGAGGAGAGTTTTACTTCCAATTATGTGATCGGTTTTAGAGTAAATGCCTTATGATGCCAAGAAAAAAATGTGTATTTTGTTGTTTTGGGATGGAGAGTTCTGTAGATATCTATCAGGTCTACCTGATCTAAATGTGTAACCTATTTGGTAAGGGGTCTGCTTTCACTAGAGAATTTTGAAATTAGGCAAGGAGGCAAAAGAGAATGGATAATGCTGAGTTCAAGTCCTGAATATCTTTGTTAATTTTCTGTCTCAATTATCTGCCTAATAGTGATGGTGGGGTATTAAAGTCTCCCACTATTATTGTTTGGGGGTCGAAGTCTCTTTGTAGGTCTCTAGGAACTTGTTTTATGAATCTGGATGCTTCTGTATTGGTTTCATAAATATTTACAATGGTTAGAAATTTTTGTTGAATTGAACTTTTACACTATGTAATGCCCTTGTCTTTTTTGACCTTTGTTGGTTTAAAGTCTATTTTGTCAGACACTAGGATTGCTACCCCTGCTTTTTCCTTTTTTCCTTTTGCTTGTAACTTTTTCTCTATTCCTTTATTTTGAGTCTATGTGCGTTTTTGCACGAGACATGTCTCTTGAATACAGCACACTGATGGGTGACTTTGGGCATTGTTGACACCTTAACAGTATTAAGCCTTCCAATTGATAAACATATAGGATGCATTCCCATTTATTTTTGTCTTCTTTAATAGCTCTAGTCAGCATTTTCTCATTTTCAATGTATAAAGTTTTTAACTCCTTGGTCAGGTTTATTCTTAAGTGTTTCATTTCTTTGTGTTACTACTGTAAATAAAATCAGAGTATAATTTTCAGATTGTTCTTTGTTAGTGTATAGAATTACAACACGTTCTCGTTGTTAATGTTGCATCCTGTAATTTTGCTAATTTTATTATTTAAGTTTTCTACATATATAATTATGTCATATGCAAATAGAAATAATTTTAGTTCTTTCTTTTGAATTAAGATAATTTTTATTTCTTTTCTTGTTTAATTGTTTTGACTGAACTTTCAGTAATGTGTTAAGTAGATGCAGAGAAAGTGGACTTCCGTATCTTGTTGCAAATCTTAGAGTCAAAACTGCCAGTCTTTCATTATTATGATGAAGCTGTGGGTTAAAATTCCATCTGTGACATAATTTTTACATCACTTTAATGTTTTATGCAACAAATGAATAGACATGGTCTCAACAGACCACAGGGTGAAATGTTAGAAACATAACAAACTCTTGCTGACCCCAAAGACAAGGACATCAAATTATCTTTCCAGTTTTCCCTCATATTTGTCCATGTATTTTCAGACAATACATTCATCTGTTAATGCTTGATTTTCTATATCTCAAATTCCATTCCTTGATCCATGATACAGGCTCCCACGGATAGTGGCCTGCTCCCTCCTCCATCATCACCCCCAGGTTCCTTACACTCCTCCCACTGTCACAGCAGAACCGCATTCCACTTTATGTCTGCACTGAGGGGTTGACAACATCATTTAATCTTATAGAATTTATTGCTACAATGCAAAAAAATATAAACTATTGTAAAACCTGGTTTGAGATATATATAGATATCTCTATATCTATCTATCTATCTATATTTCTTCTGATATTTATTACTTTCATTTCAAAAGCTTTACAATTTTGTCTTGCATGTAATATTTAGAATTTTTAGGAAATTTTTCCAAGGAAATAGAGTTTTTAAATAATATTTTTCAGGAAAGTATTTCTCACTTATTTTTGTGAATTTGCATGCCATTTGAATATGATAGTTAACATATTTCATTTCAGAGAAAATTTTTTAAGAATATTAACTTCATTATTTTACTGAATGCATTTCTAAGAAAGTCCTTAAGCACATATTGTTCCTCCAATATGATTTCCCTACTTTTTAAAATCTTTCCTCAATAACAATATTTTCATATTGTTGTTGCTTTTGTTTACCTTCTAATACATTTTTCTTACTTTGCCTTTCGAAACTTTCACTTAATTTTTTTTTATCATTTATTATATTTTTACTTTTCAATGGTCCATTATTGTTACCTGTTGCATCCTTTTAGATAGCAAATGATATTTATTTCATGGATTTCATAGCATATCATACGTCTCTGAAGATAATGAATTCTGATCACAACAATTCTTCTGCATTTTTTAATCATCATAATCTCAGTGTATTTATGAGTATGATCATGTGTGATTATGCATATTTCTGTGTGTATGCATGCTGTGTGAATGTTAGTCGTATATGTGGCTATACTAGCTCAAAATTCTGGTGGTATTTGGCTCTAGGCTAATATTTAAGCTAAAAATCTCCAGTCCTTTTAGGCATACTGTGCAAAGTTGTTCTCTGATGTCTTCTATCTGGAGTAGAGTTTCTAACGCACCTCTACCCAGAAGTTTGCCAGAATTCTAGTTTCTGTTTTTATTTAGGAGATAGAACTTTCCTCAAAATTCATTCTTTTGAAGGATCCATAAAGCAATCTATAATGTTATCTAAGCACTAGAGAAGGAAAAGACAGAATGTGTAACCTATTTGGTAAGGGGTCTGCTTTCACTAGAGAATTTTGAAATTAGGCAAGGAGGCAAAAGAGAATGGATAATGATGAATGTTGAAAATCAAGAGTGTGAATTAACATGGCTTTGGTTAAAGGGACATAGCAATAAGGATTTATTCTGGATTTCTAAATAAATGAACCAAATAATGATAACTGATGAAATAATTGATAATTGGCATTATTGTGCAAACATCATTCAAGTTTCTCAAAATGACGGAGAGGCTGCTGCAGTTTTAGAAGTAAATCTGGCAGAATAAACATGGGTTGGGTGAGGCAGCTCATGATTGCACTCCTAGCATTTGCAAGGCCGAGACAGGAGTATTGGTGAGGCCGAGTTCAAAACCAGCCTGGGCAACATAGCAAGACTTCATGTCTACAAAAAAAAAAGTTAACTAGGTATGGTGGCACGTGGTTGTAGTCTCAGCTACTCAGGAGGCTGAGGCAGGTGGATCGCTTGAGCCAGAATGTCAAGGATGCAGTGAGCAATGATATTGCCACTTCTCTCCCGCCTGGGTAACAGAAAGAGACCCTGTCACTCAAAAAAATAAAAGTATAAATATGGAAAGATAATATATCTTCCTATAAAGATAATACTATTTTTTTCAAATATAAATCTAAATGTATGCATTTATATTGACTTTCTATGCATATGTATTCAATATAACATCTGATTTTGATTATATCTGAGTTAGTGTCAGGCAGTAAAATATTATTCTATTGAAGTTGTAATAGAGATATCTTTCTTATAAGTTTATATATTTCTCAGAAAAAAATCTGGTAACAAATGTTGGTCTCATCAAATGTGAAACTCTGTGTAAAAAAACAAGATTTCTTTTTCAAAACAGGTACAAAATCAGATCAAAGAAGGCTGAGTACAATAAAACATTTTGAGAGAGAAAGAGACGATATTCAGATAATTTGTATTATACTATACTGTACACTCGTTCTATTTTATTATAAGTTACTCTTGTTTATCTCTTACTTGTCTTATTTAAAAATTAAACTTTATCAGAAGTATGTATGGACACAAAATAATATATATAGGGCTCAGTGTCAACCCCAGTCTCGAGAATTTACTGGGGGGCTTCAAATGCATCCGCTGCAGATAAAGATGGATTTCTGTGCTTAACTTATCCTTGTGTCTCCCTTCAGGAAAGAGCATATGAAAACCCCATGGAAAATTACAATCAAACATCAACTGATTTCATCTTATTGGGGTTGTTCCCGCCATCAAGAATTGGCCTTTTGCTCTTCATCCTCATTGTTCTCATTTTCCTCATGGCTCTATTTGGAAACCTATCCATGATTCTTCTCATCTTTTTGGACACCCACCTCCACACACCCATGTATTTCCTACTTAGTCAGCTCTCCCTCATTGACCTAAATTACATCTCCACCATTGTTCCTAAGATGGCTTCTGATTTTCTGCATGGAAACAAGTCTATCTCCTTCACTGGGTGTGGGATTCAGAGTTTCTTCTTCTTGGCATTAGGAGGTGCAGAAGCACTACTTTTGGCATCTATGGCCTATGATCGTTACATTGCTGTTTGCTCTCCTCTTCACTATCTCATCCGCATGAGCAAAAGAGTGTGTGTGCTGATGATAACAGGATCTTGGATCATAGGCTCTATCAATGCTTGTGCTCACACTGTATATATTCTCCATATTCCTTATTGCCGATCCAGGGCCATTAATCATTTCTTCTGTGATGTCCCAGCCATGGTGACGCTGGCCTGCACGGACACCTGGGTCTATGAGGGCACAGTGTTTTTGAGCACCACCATCTTTCTGGTGTTTCCCTTCATTGGTATTTCATGTTCCTATGGCCGGGTTCTCCTTGCTGTCTACCGCATGAAATCTGCAGAAGGGAGGAAGAAGGCCTACCTGACCTGCAGCACCCACCTCACTGTAGTGACTTTCTACTATGCACCTTTTCTCTACACTAATCTACGTCCAAGATCCCTGCGATCTCCAATAGAAGACAAGGTTCTGGCTGTTTTCTACACCATCCTCACCCCAATGCTCAACCCCATCATCTACAGCCTGAGAAACAAGGAGGTGATGGGGGCCCTGACACAAGTGAGTCAGAGACTCTGCTCTGTGAAAATGTAGAAACATTTTCTATTTAAGGCCCCAGGACTCAGATACACATCCATCCAGCAGTGTATAGTAATTAAAACATTATTTCAATCCTAGAGTTCAGGAGCTAAAAGTAATCAAGGTAAGAGAAAAAAAATCACTGATTTCTGGACAAAATTGTTACACACACACACACACACACACACACACACACACACACACAATTCTAAACAACCTTTTTTCTTCATGGCATTGTTTCCATAAATTTTGAAAGCACCTACTTTTGCTAATATGTTGTCAATGATAATTTTTGGTTTTGGTCATGCAGAAATGGAAATGAAATTTGTCTAAATTTGGCACTCAGCATAACAATTTCATTATGGTCAATTTGTTTTCCAGTAATTTTAAATTTACTTTGTTTATGTCTAAAACAAAACAAAAAATAAGTCTCTTGACTTGGTGTATCTAATTGAAAGCTGTAAGATGTCTTATCTTTCTTATCTTAGACACTTAACATACCAGTTACCCATTCTTTCAATTTAGGGAAGTTGTTTTTACACAGTTTAGCAGAGAGCTCATCAGGGATTCTTAAGTCCTGATACCACTCTGGATGGCCTATGACAAGAGTATGTTCTTTATAGGGGAATGAATCCCGGGAAATGATTTAACATTAGGTATATTTTGATCAACAACAAGGACTGGAATGTGCCAGCAGTAATAAAAATGGTTACATTTAGGTCTTTAACCTGTTTTGGGTTGATTTTGGTATAGTGTAAGGACGGGGAGTTTAGTTTCATTTTTCTGTCTAAAAATATCCAGTTTTCCCAGCACCGTATATTGAAGACACTGTCTTTTTCCCAATGAATGTTCTTGGTACTGCTGTCAAAAATCAGTTACACAGAAAGGTTTTGTGTGTTCTTACTCCTATGCGGGATCTAAAATTTTAAAAAACTGAACTAGTGGAAATAGATAAAAGACTGATGGTCACCAGAGGGTAGGAACGGTACAGGTGAGGGGTGGTAAAGTGGGGATGGTTATAGTTGCAAAAATATAATTAGATAGAATGAATAAGAATCAGTATTTGGTAGCACAATAGAGTAACTATAGCAAACAATAATTATTGTAGAATTTATTGTACGTATTAAAGAATAACTGAAAGTCTGCAATTAGAATGTTCCCAACACAAAGAAACAAGACATATTTGAGGTGGTTACCCCAATTACCCCAATTTGATCATTATGCATTGTATGTCTTTATCAAAACATCACATATACTCCACAATTATGTATTACTATTAAGTATCCATAGTAATTAAAATAAAAAAATCAGTTAGCTCTAGATACATGGATTTATTTCTGCGTTCTCTGTTCTGTTTCACTGTTTTATGTGTCTGTTTTTATGCCATTGCCATTCTGTTTTGGTTATTACTTGTTTGTAGTATAGTTGAAGTTTGGTACTATTATGGCTCCAGTTTTTTTCTTTTCATTCTAGAATGCTTTGACTATTTGGGTTCCATACAATAGTTCGATAGAAATCTTTAATAATGGTTTTTACTATTTATGTACAGAATGTCATTAGTATTTTGATAGACATTGCATTGAATCTGTAGTTTGGTCATTTAAATAATATTAGTTCTTCCAATCCATGAGCATTAGATTTCTTTCCATTCATTTGTATTCCTCTTCATTTTCTTTCACCAGTGATTTGTACAAACACATTATAGTGTTCTCTTCCATGATTGCAGTTAACAGTAAAGTATTACATAGTTCAATGCTCTTTAAATTTCATTTCTATTTCTAAGCTGTGGATATTTGTTTTGCCATATTGTAGCAGTTAAAACATAAATTTTGAACTTGTTTTACAAATCAGACTAAGTCTTTGTTGTGCTTTGTTGCAATGAGCAGTGTGTATTTTTATTTTGTAATGATTTACTAACAAAGTTTACTGCCTTAGCTTCCTGGCATTTCCTGTCCTGATATTCACTCAGATAGGTCATATTCCATGAATACAATGGGGAGGGGCTCTGGAACAGAGGGAAAATAGGCCTCCCATCATGAGTCACTTGCTGCTTCCAGGGAGATCACCTCCTTCCTTCCCCGTTAGAGACACTTGTACCCTACGGCCACCTGTGCCACTGCTTCTGTCGTCACCACCAATCTGAGCCCAGCCATACCCCAGCCACTCCTTGGAATCCTGTGGTGCTGGGAAGTATTACAAGCTGTGTGTGTGTGTGTGTGTGTGCCCCCTTGTGTACACACTACTACTGGACCAAAACTGCTTGCAAATGTGACCAATCTGTCCAGCTCTTCTGTCACATGCATACTCAGAGATGAAATTATTAAATATTCCAATGATAACAGCAGAGCATGAAACTATGCATGGAGCCCTTTGAGTGTGGAATCCTGTGCATATGCCCATGAGGCCAGTCTCGAGAAGGATGGAAAGAGTGAGCAGGAAGTGAATGACATCATGCAGTCTAGGATAGTGGTGGGAATGTGAGACGGTCTGGGTGTTTGTATATTCTCCCAAAATCCATATGCTTAAATCTTAACCCTTAATGTCATAGTATTAAGAGTTGGGGCCTTTTGGGAAATGATTAGGTCATGAGGATGGCACCCTCTTGAATAAGATTAATGCCTTTCTAAAGGAGGATCAAGGGAGCTTATTTGTCCCTTCTACCATGTGGGGTCACAGCAGATGGTACCATGTATGGTGTCATAGAAGGCACCATCTATGAACCAGAAAGCAAGATTTCTCCAGACACTGAATATTCAGTCACTGTGTCTTAAACTTCCCAGCTTCCGCAACTCTGAGAAATACATTTCTCTTGTTTATAGGTTACTCAGTTTAAGATATTTTTGTCATAGAAGCTTGAATAGACCGAGATACAATGCCGGCTGTTTTTGTTAGTTGTTATTACTGGAAAGAGCCTGAGGGAGGACTGAATTGAGCGGTGGTGCCCAGTTCAGACCCTTTACCCATTCCAGGTGGTGATTCATGGAGGGAAGCAGGAGACCTAGCTCTGTGATTTTCTGTGACGTACCATGGCCTTGGGGAAATCATTCCATCTCTCTGAAGTTAGTTTACTGAAAAACAATATGGAAGGCTTTACCTTGTTGGTAAATGGCATCATTGAAGTCCCACCTACTGACATTCCTGTATAGGCAACGGTAATCCTATTTTTCATGCCAATGTCTCTGTGAATGGATAAAGAGGTCACCAATGAATGCTGAGCATTTCAAGGCTATCAGAAATGACTTCAAAATTCTTTTACCCCCATAGGCTCTGGTTCAGGGAAGCAATAAGCCCCTCCCCGCTGGCATAGTATCTGCACTCAGAGGCCACTCCTTCCCCCTTATGGTCATTAAGAAGAATAATGGAGAAAAGTCAAATTTTCCAAATACACTGTCACTTGCTACATTGTTTATGAGAATGTAGTCCTGATAATTTTGAAAGTTGGATAATAATCCCTCTTGGGGAAATTAATGAATTCATTACCTCACAGAGTCCTTGGCTCACTGTTCATTGTGCCTGGTTTTAGCCAGTTTTCTTTCCCTCCAAATGTTATGCTGTGGTTAT
Organism: Macaca nemestrina; assembly: GCF_043159975.1. Taxonomy (NCBI): domain Eukaryota; kingdom Metazoa; phylum Chordata; class Mammalia; order Primates; family Cercopithecidae; genus Macaca; species Macaca nemestrina. The sequence continues at coordinate 970,850 of NC_092125.1, read as the reverse complement.
TTTTCACTTCACAGTCATTCTTTAATTGTTTCATGTCCTCAGGCTAGAAGATGCAAATTTTACAGCCTGCGGTACCTATTAGCATTTCATGCCACACTGTGTGCATTTAGAAATTTCTTATGTATTAAATTAGCAAAGTTTGATTTATAGAAAGGGACATGAGTATTCTTTCTACTATAAAGGACAGTATCTTTCACATCACAACAAGCTGTGGTTCAATAGTGAAATAATTGAGTAGAGTGAAGGAGTGAATGACACACCATCCACAAATATGCTGAGTCAGCATATTTATTAGTTTGAGCTGAAAACATTTGAGAAATTTTGGTTAACAATGGAGAAAAAGGTTATCTCACCTGTCTTTTCAGCATACAGCAAGTTCTGAAGATTCCTCCAGGAGCCTCTGGTACGTTCTGATACTCTTCCAGTACCCTTTCTGTATCAGAATAGAAAACTGCCCTTCACCAGAGCCTGACAGCCGGAGAAATGCAGTGGGCCTGAATAAATAAACTACCAGAATTAACCCTCATTTTTTACTATCTTTACACCCCCATATACCTCCCAGTGACTCCCTTGGAATGTATGGCTTCGAGCTAGTTTCTCTTTTTTTCTGTACTTTTTTCTGCAATTTATCATTCTTTTGCTAAAATTATAAAAAAAATCTTGCTTTGACCATTTATTTGGACTTCACACTCTTGTGAAGATTCCCATGTACATGTAAAATGAATAAAACTTATATGCTTTTCCCTCGTTAATCTGTCTCGTATCGATTTGTTTCCTAGACCTTGGCGAAAGGCTCACAGGGGATATAAAGTGGGCGAGGTGGAGGTGATCCCTCAGTTTCTATAGAAGTAATAATTGGCTTTCTTTTGTAAGATTTACCTCGTAAATTTGTTTGAGTTCTTTGTAGGTTCTGGATATTAGCCCTTTGTCAGATGAGTAGATTGCAAAAATTTTCTCCCATTCTGTAGGTTGCCTGTTCACTCTGATGGTAGTTTCTTTTGCAGTGCAGAAGCTCTTTAGTTTAATGAGATCCCATTTGTCAATTTTGGCTTTTGCTGCTGTTGCTTTTGGTGTTTTAGACATGAAGTCCTTGCCCATGCCTATGTCCTGAATGGTACTACCTAGGTTTTCCTCTAGGGTTTTTATGGTATTAGGTCTAACATTTAAGTCTCTAATCCATCTTGAATTAATTTTCGTATAAGGAGTAAGGAAAGGATTCAGTTTCAGCTTTCTACTTATGGCTAGCCAATTTTCCCAGCACCATTTATTAAATAGGGAATCCTTTCCCCATTTCTTGTTTCTCTCAGGTTTGTCAAAGATCAGATGGCTGTAGATGTGTGGTATTATTTCTGAGGACTCTGTTCTGTTCCATTGGTCTATATCTCTGTTTTGGTACCAGTACCATGCTGTTTTGGTTACTGTAGCCTTGTAGTATAGTTTGAAGTCAGGTAGCGTGATGCCTCCAGCTTTGTTCTTTTGACTTAGGATTGTCTTGGAGATGCGGGCTCTTTTTTGGTTCCATATGAACTTTAAAGCAGTTTTTTCCAATTCTGTGAAGAAACTCGTTGGTAGCTTGATGGGGATGGCATTGAATCTATAAATTACCTTGGGCAGTATGGCCATTTTCACGATATTGATTCTTCCTATCCATGAGCATGGTATGTTCTTCCATTTGTTTGTGTCCTCTTTTATTTCACTGAGCAGTGGTTTGTAGTTCTCCTTGAAGAGGTCCTTTACATCCCTTGTAAGTTGGATTCCTAGGTATTTGATTCTCTTTGAAGCAATTGTGAATGGAAGTTCATTCATGATTTGGCTCTCTGTTTGTCTGTTACTGGTGTATAAGAATGCTTGTGATTTTTGCACATTGATTTACAAGAAAAAAACAACCCCATCAAAAACTGGGCAAAGGATATGAACAGACAGTTCTCAAAAGAAGACATTCATACAGCCAACAGACACATGAAAAAATGCTCATCATCACTGGCCATCAGAGAAATGCAAATCAACACCACAATGAGATACCATCTCACACCAGTTAGAATGGCAATCATTAAAAAGTCAGGAAACAACAGGTGCTGGAGAGGATGTGGAGAAATAGGAACACTTTTACACTGTTGGTGGGATTGTAAACTAGTTCAACCATTATGGAAAACAGTATGGCGATTCCTCAAGGATCTAGAACTAGATGTACCATATGACCCAGCCATCCCATTACTGGGTATATACCCAAAGGTTTATAAATCATGCTGCTATAAAGACACATGCACACGTATGTTCATTGCGGCACTATTCACAATAGCAAAGACTTGGAATCAACCCAAATGTCCATCAGTGACAGACTGGATTAAGAAAATGTGGCACATATACACCATGGAATACTATGCAGCCATCAAAAAGGATGAGTTTGTGTCCTTTGTAGGGACATGGATGCAGCTGGAAACCATCATTCTTAGCAAACTATCACAAGAACAGAAAACCAAACACCGCATGTTCTCACTCATAGGTGGGAACTGAACAATGAGATCACTTGGACTCGGGAAGGGGAACATCACACACCGGGGCCTATCATGGGGAGGGGGGAGGGGGGAGGGATTGCAATGGGAGTTATACCTTATGTAAATGACGAGTTGATGGGTGCTGACGAGTTGATGGGTGCAGCACAGCAACATGGCACAAGTATACATATGTAACAAACCTGCAAGTTATGCACATGTACCCTAGAACTTAAAGTATAATAAAAAATAATTTAAAAAAAAGAATGAGGATAGATATTATAGAGATTATATAGATATTATCCTCATTCTTAAAAGAAGATGAAAAACATGGCAACAAAATATATAATGTTAGCTTCATTTACTAGAGCCAAAGACACATGAATATATTATAAAACTAGTATCTAGTCAAAAAGCTAGAAATTATCAGGATAACTTTTGCACCCAAACAAAAAATTAAATTCATGTAAACTATAATGGATTTTTACATATACTATCAGTATGGCACAAAGTAACATGTAATTAATGATTTCAAATGAAAATTTCAATAAAAAAGCGATGATTTCGAACAAAAAAAAAAAAAGATTTACCTCAACCCCACTACTAACTATGTTTTTTACTTGCCTTTAAAATCTGGAGAAAAAATAGACAATTATTTTACAGATGAAATATCTTATAAATCACTGAATACTTATTTGGTACTTATAGCGTTTGAGGAGAATACAAAGATGAATACATGGATCACACATGTTGGACTGAGGTCAATTTGACATTTGGGACTTAATCTCAGCTATTTTGTCTTACTGCCACAAATTCAATCATATGATCCTTTTAATTTTATCTGATAAATATTTTAAAATACATTTGTCTTCCTCCATCCCTCTATTCACTGCCCTTACTTTTGATAGGGTTTTCCCTCTCTAAGGAAACTTAAAATTTCACAGAAATTTTGTCTTTACCACAAGTAGTGTGTTATTTACCTTCAGTATCCTCTATGCATTCTATAATTGTAAGCTGTCTGGTGAAGCTAGAAGGGCCAATTAGGTAGTTGCAAAGATATTTCCCTGGTGCTAAACTTAATTAATGAAGATCCCCTACCAGGGATCAGATGCGAAATACTGATTCAACAAACTTTATTAAAAGTAAATGAATACAAGTATCTACAATTTGCAGGAAAAAGCATTAACTCCAGGAGAAGAAGAAGGGCTTAATGTCAGGGAGCAGTCACTGGCTATGTGACACTGATTTAAAGTGCAACAAGTAATTCAGCAGGGCTACGAATTTTCTCACAAGTTAGAGTTAATTTCCTGATTAAACATCTTGTAAGTTTTGAATGGTTTAGCCCTATTTACCTTTTCAACGTGCAATTTTACCAGCATAAAGTGTACTGAAACTCTCAGTATCATAGCAGAATTGTCTTCTTTTACACATTATCAACTAAAATATCTTTTCAACCCCCTAATAAACTGATTTGTTAGAAATATAGTTATACTGTATCTTCACTGGTAGTTTTAATTGGCTTCCTCTGAATTGCTGAGTTTGATTGTTCCTAGATAGTTGCATGTTTTTAAAAAACCCAGGAAAAACTCCTAAGTATAATAAAAATATTTAGTGCAATTATTTGCTCATATTATTCTTTTTGTAGATTAATTTTCTTTAATATCTAAATAATATATGTATTTTATTTTTAAGAATAAGAGTCAAAGTCGGCCGGGCACGGTAGCTCACACCTGTAATCCCAACACTTTGGGAGGCCAAGGCGGGTGGATTAACTGAGGTCAGGAGTTTGAGACCAGCCTGGCAAACATGGTGAAACCCCATCTCTACTTAAAAAATACAAAAAATTAGCTGGGCATGGTGGGGCGCACCTGTAATCCCAGTTACTAGGGAGGCTGAGGCAGGAGAATCGCTTGAACCCGGGAGGTGGAGGTTGCAGTGAGCCGAGATCACGCCATTGCACTCCAGACTGGGGGACAAGATAATGTAAATAAGGGGTAGCTTTAGGGGTACTTGCCCAAGAACATGGGGGCCACCGGCAACCTGTAGCCTTCCTATCAAAAGGTTTTAGACTCTGTAACCTGTGGATGGCCCGAATGTGTTCCATCTATTGCAGCCACCACCTTGTTAACTGAAGAAAACAGACAGCTGACCTTTGGGGAAATTTGGTTGTAAGCACACCCCATCAAGTTAGAACTATTTTAAACCAGAAAGCAGGAAGATGGCTCACTGATTTAAAAGTATCAGTGGCTCAAGGATTTAAAGTATGAAGCTATCCTATGAGAAAGAGATTATTTAACCCTAACCACTGATAATTCACTTGACCCAGCAGGTTTCCTAACAGGGAATCCAAATCTAAAAGGACCTGAGCATCAGTGTTTAGATTTAATTGATTATCACACAAAAGGAAGGTCTGATTTAATAGAGACCCCTTTCAAAACAGGGCAGCACTTATTTTAGATGGCTCTTCCCAGGTAATTGAAGGGAAAAGACACAAAGGTTATTCAGTAGTTGAAGGGGAAGCTGTCGCAGAAATCAAGTCAGGAAGATTGCCTAATAATTGGTCTGCCCAAATTTGTGAATTGTTTGCATTAAATCAGGCTTTGAAACACTTGCAGAACCAGGAACGGGCTATTTATACTGACTCCAAGTACGCCTTCGGGGTAGCTCACACCTGCGGAAAAATTTGGACTAGAAATTTGGACTAGAAAATATTGATTCAGATAATGGGACTCATTTCACTGCGCATGTCATTACGAAATTAACCCAAACACTAGACATAACTGGGAATACCATACTCCCTGGCACCCACCTTCATCAGGAAGAGTGGAGAAAATGAACCAAACTTTGAAGAGCCGCTTGACCAAATTAGTCTTAGACACACGGTTGCCATGGACTAAATGCCTTCCCATTGCCTTAAGAATCCAAACTGCCCCCTCAGAAAGATGGTTTAGCTCCTCATGAGATGCTATATGGGTTGTCCTATTTACAACCCACTGCTGACATTCATACTTGGTCTACCACTTTCTCTTCCCTCAGAACTAAAGGTCTTTTAGCACAGGCACTACCCCTAGAGTTTCCAGCATACCAGCATCAGCCTGGGGATAACGTCCTCATCAAAAGTGGCAAAGAAGGAAAACTCAAACCTGCTTGGGAAGTACCTACCTAGTGCTTCTAACCACCGAGACTGCAGCAGCATAAAGAGGATGGGCTTATCATATCCGAGCCAAGAAGGCATCACCACCTCCAGAGCCGTGGACCATTGTTCTGGGGGAGAGTCCTACCAAACTAAAGCTAAGAAAAATTGAACCCTCTTATATCTCCTTTACCCCTTCCATACCCAATGACCACTCGGATTGTCTTCCAGCCGACTGGGCATGGGCTGTATGGTAGCTCTTCCAAGACCCCACAGCCTGGGGTAATGAATTCTGCTGAGCTCTCTCTCTGCTATTCCCTGAAGTTCGACACCCTGCAGGTCAGCCCCCGAGGGGCATCCAGCCTCCGTCTCCTGATGCCAATTTTACCTCATGTTTCTCACGGCAGGGGGAAAATTTAGCCTTCCTTGGAGACCTAACAGGATGCAGGGAGCTTCAGCCCTTCCAAGAGCTTACCAACCAGTCTGTCCTTATTCCATCCCTAATAACACAGCCTCTGATGGAACAAATAAAAAGGCCTTAAGGCCTTACTTCTTGCAATTGTTACAGGTGTACTTGTTCTTGTAGGATGCTACATTATACCTTGTATTCATGGATTAGTGCAGAGACTATGGAAACAGCTCTCACCAAAACCTTTCATTCTCCCCCCTCTTATTCAGATAAGCTCCTAGTTTAAGAAAACCAAGCAGAACAGCAGAGTCAAGACATGCTAAAAAATTTGAAGAGGAAGAATTATAAAAATAAAGAGGGGGAAATTGTTGGATACGGTGAGTTCCTCTTCCAAGGTTCCACTTGTTCAACTCCCTCTTTCTTTGCCCTCTATTTTCAATGCCTAACTTCCTTGCCTCCTTGCCCCTAGTTATGGTAAACAAGCTTCTAGCCATTCCCAATCTGTAACCCACATCCATTCCCAATCTGTAACAACCCACATCTATTCCTTATTTGGCACCCTTGGTTCCCAAACTTCTCTTCCCGCCGCTGCTGTAGCCCCGACCCCTGCTCCATTTGAAGTAGCCACTTGGGATCACCTTAGATTGTGCTGTCCGACTCCAGCCAATGGGAACCAGACACAGTAAAGGACTGACTGCGTTAGGGATTTAAAAAAACCCTTCCCTCTTTTGTTCTGTGTGCTGTCAACAGCAACCAGAAGAGCAAGCAGCACCCTCTGCAGAAGTAAATTTGCCTTACTGAGAAATGCTTTATTTGAGTGCTCGTTTTCTTTGCAACTCCAAGCTCTTATTTCCAACAACAGTGATTGAGCCATTGCACTCCAGCCTGGGGAACACGAGTAAGACCTTGTCTCTAAAAAAAAGGGATAGAAAAAAACGGAAAAGAAAGAAGAAGAAAGACAGAGAGTGAAAAGTTGATAAGGTGCTAGAAGAAAGCCATTGCCAGTGTGGCTATGTGTGCTACTTAATGAGGCATAATTTTTTATTCAGTTGTATGTATTAACACAGTGCATATGAATAAATTTGATTTTAAAATTAAAATTACTTTAAAAATTTAATCTGATTACAATAATGTATGAATATATAACTTCAAGAAGTAGTCAAGCTGTTTCTAAAGTTCATCACAAGCATAATTAACATGCAAAAATTGTCAGAAAAGTCCTGTAAAAAACATTAGACTATTACTGAATTGAAAATATATTTTAATATATTATAAAGTAATCAAAATTAAAATTATTTACCATTTACTAACATTTGTAACGGCCAGAGAAGAGTACTTGTTCAGCTGACCATGTTGGGACAACCAGTTAACCAGTAACAACAACAACCAAAATGAAGTTAATGCTTACATTAAGATTTAGAAGAAAATAAACTCCAAATAGGCATTAGACTTGTTAATAAAAAGACAACCTTTTCAAAAAAATCAGAAAAAAAAAATTCTGGAGCTCAAAAATCTTTAAAAATATAATACAAAATCTATCATTGAAAAAAGGTTTATTTATAAATTTGACTATTTCTAAACAATCCTTGATTGTAGTCATTATTATAAAGAAAAACAAAAGATACATAAAACTTAAAACAATATGGAATTATATTGCACAGCACAGACACAGATTTATACTGGAATTATAAAGTGTTCCAAACATCTATCTATCTATCTATATATATATGTATAAACAAAACCAATAACTCAATAGTGAAATAGGTAACATTTCCCAGACAATAAAACACAAACAGCTCTAAAAAATAGAAAAAGATGTTCTGTCTCATTTATGAAAATGTAAATGGCACTCAGAAATAAATATTCAGTTATATGTTTGCAAACTATCAAAATGTTTTAGGGCACAATGTGTTTTTCAGTACAAAATGGCAAACAAATTCTCACATATTGTTACTGGGATGTAAATTTGTATAATGTTTTGGAAGAATTACCTAATGGATAGACAGATTATATATCTACACACACTAAGTAATTTAAATTATATGAATTATTTATATATATGTACATATATAACACTTAAATATACTTACATATAATATAAATATATGTAAATATATATTTATGTACACTTATTTAGGTATATACGAATGATATATACTTATAAGTATATATCTTTTAAATATACTCACATATGTTAAATATACTTATCTATTAACCTTTTATAGATAATACTTATCTATTAACTTATGTATATCATATATAAAACATGTATAACTTCTACATATACTTCAATAAGCATATATACATATATACTTCAATAAGTATATATACACACTTCAATAAGTATACATATACCCTTCTATATATTGTATATTATATACGCTTATATGTAACATATGTGCTTATATAAGTATACAGCTATACATATACATATGTATACATATATGTATAAACTTAGTAAAAAGAGAAAGTTTAAGCACATGTACCAAAGGCATGTAAAAGAAAATTCATGGCAGCATTATTCAATATAGTCAGAAACTGAAAATTACTGGAGTAGAATGGATTAATGAATGATGATATGTTAATATAAAACAGAGTATTAAACCTTACTGTAAAAACTAGAGAGATGAAAAGTAATACCACTATTCAACATTACTACATGTATCTGAATTATTAAAAATAATAAAAGAAATACACAAAAATTGTGTGGATGATAAATTTGGCTATTATGACTTCCAATGTCTTCCTATAGAGTGCAAATTTCATACTGTTTGGAAGTAGTGTGGTATTTTCTATTAAATTTGGAAATTTACTAGTGCTGTAACCCAGCAGTTCCTGGGTATATAATCAATTAGAGCTCTTGCACAGAACAACCAGTAGATTTCTACAGCAATCTGGGTTACAACATAAGATGTGATAGAATCCAAATAGGTACCCATCAACCCTGAAATGGCTAAATGCATTGCAATAAGAAGATAACATGAAATGTTTTTATTATAATAAAAATGAAAGAGAGACACAAGTGTGTACCACTAATGTAAAACTCACCAGAGGCCAAAGTCAGTAGAATAAGCAGTTTAAAATTAATGTATGATGTTTACAGATTTATTTGGAACTTAAAAATAAATGAAAATATGAACAATATTGCTACTAGATATGCTGGTAATTACATACAGATGGAAAGAGGACTTTTGGTTTGGAAATGAGAATGCAAAGGTCTTCTGAGTGTGCTGACTTTGTTCTGTATCTTGAACTGGCAAGTGGTTACACAGGTGTTCAATTTATAATACCTTGTTTCCTTGTGGTTATCTTGGCTATGGCTTTGTGTGTGTATGTGTTTTACATTTCACCATAACAACATTTTTAAAAGTAAGATGCAGTGTAGCAATTAATAAAAATAATATATGGTCGTCTCTGTGGAATGATAGACAATGAACTGAAAATTCCTTTTATACTAGAGAGGACAGAGTACATATTTGAAGAATGGGGGTTGGAAATAAAATCATCCCACAATATAAATATTTTTCTAATTTTATGCTAATGCTATTGCCATATATTAATTACTTATAACTATGCAAAAATTAACTAAAACATAGACATAAGAAAAAGGCATATCTCAGTTATGCTAAAAATCTGAAATCTGGACTTGCAGTCCAAGCATATATATTTTTCAAAATGTCCTTGAATATTCCTGAGATAAGAATTCGGCAGGACTTGTTTCACAAGATACAAGTAACATAGACTGCACTGATAAAACAGGATGTGGTAAATAAGCTGGCCACAAACTACTAAAACCAACATGGCAATAAAAGCAACCTCTGTTTGTCCTCACTATTCATTAAAATTAGAATACATTAGCATACCAAAGGAAACTCTCACCAGCCCCATGACAGTTCAAAAAGGCCATGACAATGTCCAGAAGTTACCCTATAACATCTGAAAAGGTGAAGACCCCTCAGTTCTGGAACTCCCCACACCATCCCAGAATACTCATGAATAATTCGCTCCCTGATTAGCATATAATAAAAAATAATAACCACAACTATGTGGTAAGCTCATGCTGCTACTCTGCCTGTGGAGTAGCCACCTTTTTATTCCTTTACTTTTCAATAAACTTGATTTCACTTTGCTGGCTTGCTCTTGAATTCTTTCCTCCATGAAGGCAAGAAACCATGTGGTCTCCCGAGCTGAGCTCCAATTTTGGGGTTTGCCCTGTGATATTCTGACTAGAACATTTGCGAGTCCAAAATGATCTATTTCTTCATATATATAATATATAAAATAGATATATTATCTGTATTTATTACTGTCACCCCCATGATGTTTCTTACGTTGATCTGTGCACAGAGTTACATGGTCGCCTGTGGTATGTGAAGACCCTTTCTGTCCGTGTTGCTGAGAGTCCGGGTTTATTCGTCACACTGAATGGGTCCTGATTCCTCCTGAAGCCACTGCAGCAAGGCAGTGGGATGTGTCTTTTCATGAGAGGGGATCAGAAACCCTTTCCCAGAGGAGAATGGGAATCCTGGACGAGCCTCAAAATTGTTGGAAAGAAGAGCTCGGATGTGCAAAGAAAATGAGCACTCAAATAAAGGATTTCTCAGCAAGGCAAATTTACTTTTGCAGAAGGGTACTGCTCGCTTTTCTGGTCGCTGTGAGAGCACACAGAACAAAGAAGGGAAGGGGTTTTTATCCCTAACACAGTCAGTTCCTGCTACTGTGTCCAGTCCCCATTGGCTGGAGTCAGACAGCACAATCTAAGCTGATCCCAATTGGCTACTTCATATGGAGCAGGGGTGGGAGCTACAGCAGCAGGAGGAGCGGTTTTGCAACTAAGGGTGCCAAATAAGGAACAGATGTGGGTTGTTACAGACTGGGAATGGAAGTGGATTACAGATTGGGAATGGCTGGAAGGTTTTTTTTTTACCATAACCAGGGTCAAGGTGGCAAGGAAGTTAGGCTTTGAAAATAGAGGACAAAGGATGAGGGAGGTGAACAAACAGAATCTTTGAAGAGGAACTCACTGTATCCAACATGGTTCATTGCAGCTTCAACCTCCCAAGCTCAGCTGATCCCCCAATCTCCGCCTCCTGAGTAGTTGGGACTATGGGCATGTGCCACAATGCATGGTTATTCTTTTTTTTTTTTTTTTTTTTTGTAGAAACCGTTTTATATGGCTTGGCTTTCTGTCCCCACCCAAATCTCATCTCAAATTGTAATCCCCAGGTGTTGAAGGAGAGATCTAATGGGAAGTGATTGGATCATAGAGCAGTTTCCCCCATGTTGCTCTCGTGACAGTGAGTTCCCATGAGGTCTCATGGTGTTATAATGGTCTCTTTCCCCTTTACTCTCTCTCTCCTGCTGCTTTGTAAAGAAGGTGCTTGCTTTCCCTTCTCTTTCTGTCAGCATAAGGAACTGCGAGTCAATTAAATCTTCTTCCTTTACAAATTACCCAGTCTCAGGAAAGTTCTTTATAGCAGTGTGAGAAAAGACTGACATACCATGTCTTGACAGGTTGCCCAGGCTGGTCTCAGACTCATGGACTCAAGTGATCCACACATCTTTGCCTCCCAAATTGCTGGGATAACACATGTGATTCATGGTGCTCAGCCTAAATCTTTGTTTCATGTACGTAAATATATGTGTGTCTTAACTCTGATTATCTCTTTTCAGATCAATTATTAGAAAAGCTCTTGCTTATGTTTTTCCCTTCTCAGCAACCTAGCAGTCACCATATGTATTTCTCAATGTCAGAAACCCTGATGATTATAGTTGTTAGCCAAATGGGATACATGTCCATTTATCAGTTAATTACTTAGATCAGAATGATGTGATTCATTAACTATTTTATTGAGTTTGTACTATTTGCTAGATGCAAGCACTGGTGAAATAAACTATGAATAAATGTTGTGGTAAAAATAGACAATAAAGTGGATTAACAAATACTGTGGTTTGGAGAGATAAATGTGCCTTGTGGAAAATTAATGCAGTTAAGAAAGTTATGGAATGAGGGTTTGAGGAGCGATTGCTTCTTTAAGTAGTTAGCCTAAGAATCTCTCTTCAAGAAAGTGGCAATAAAACAAAAATCTTAGGAAATGGAATGTGTGAGATATGACTGTGAAAATCAATAATTCAGGGAGCTAGAACACCCTTTGCTAACCTTATGTGAGGAATAATTATGCTTAATGGGCCCACTTTTATGTGCTTTGAGTGAGTGGACTTCTCAGTCAGAGAATAATGGTCACTTTGGCCCAAGACCTATTATAAAAGGTCTGACATGCATGTTATAATGTATTGTAAAAACCCACACACTTGTGAACACTGATTTTTGACAAAGGTGCCAAAAACACAATGGAAAAAGAACAGTTTCTTCAACAAATGGTGTTGGGAAAATTATATATCCACGTGCAGAAGTATATAATTGGATCCTTATTTCATACCATATATAAAAATCAACTCAATATGGATTTAAAATTTGAGTGTAATACCTGAAACTGTAAAACCTCTAGAAGAAAACACAGGGGAGCTGCTCCACAGCATCGGTTTGGACAATGATTTCTTGGATATGACGCCCAAAGCACAGGTGACAAAGCAAAAAAAAGAAAAAAAGGAATTGTTTCAAACTAAAAAGCTTCACATAGCAAAAGAGACAATACAGTAAAGAGACACCCCACAGGTTGGGAGAAAATATTTGCAAACTACACTTTTTTAGGGGTTTATTATCCAAAATACATAAGAAACTCAAACAACTCAAAAGCAAGTAAACAAATAACCCAATCAAAAAATAGGCAAAGTACTTAAATAGACACTTCTCAAAAGAAGACATACAAATGACCATCAGATATATGAGAAAATGCTCATCATCACTGATGATCGGGAAAACATAAAACCACAATGAGATATTGTCTCACAATTATAATAATGGGTATTATCAAAAACATACAATATAACAAGTGTTGATGAAGGGGTGGAGTAAAAAAGACCCTTGTGCACTCTTGGTTGTGATGTAAGCTAAACCATATGGCAATTCCTCAGAAAATTGTAAACAGTAGTACCATACAATCTCTATAACCAAAGGAATCGAAATCAGTACTTTGAAGAGATATCTGCATTCCTATATTCATTGCAGTGTTATTTACATTAGTTAAGAAATAATGGAACAAAATTAAGGCAGAAATATATACATTCTTTGAAGTCAATGAGAACAAAGACACAACATACCAGAATCTCTGGGATACAGCTAAAGCGGTGTTTAGAGGGAAATTTATAGCACCAAGTGACCACATCAGAAACTGAGAAACATCTAAAATTCACACACTAACATCACAATTAAAAGAACTAGAGAAGCAAGTGCAAACAAATTCAAAAGCTAGCAGAAGACAGGAGATAACTAAGATCAGAGCAGAACTGAAGGAGATAGAGACATGAAAAACCCTTCAAAAATCAGTAAATACAGCAGCTGTTTTTTTTTTTTTGAGATTAACAAAATAGAGCACCAGCCAGATTAATAAAGAAGAAAAGAAAGAAGAATCAAATAGACACAATAAAAAATGATAAAGGGGATATGAACACTGATCCCAAAGAAATACAGATTCCATCAGAGAATAAACACTTCTATGCAAATAAACTAGAAAACCTAGAAGAAATGGATAAGTTCCTGGACACATACACACTCCAAAGACTAAACCAGGACGAAGTTGAATTTCTGAATATACCAATAACAAGTCCTGATTGAGGCAGTAATTAATAGCCTACCAACCAAATAATAATAATAATAAATCCCAGGACCAAACAGATTCAAAGCCGAATTCTACAAGAGGTACAAAGAGGATCTGGTACCATTCCTTCTGAAACTATTGCAATCCATAGAAAAACAGGGACTCATTCCTAACTCATTTTATGGGGTCAGCATCATCATGATATCAAAACCTGGCAAAGACACAACAACAAAAATTTTCAGGCCAATATCCCTGATAAACCTCGATGTGAAAATTCACAATAAAACACTGGCAAACCCAATCCAGCAGCACATCAAAAAGCGTATCCAACACGATCAAGTCGGCTTCATCCTGAGATGCAAGACTGGTTCAACATACACCAATCATTAATTATAATCTATCATGTAAACAGAACCAATGACAAAAACCACATAATTATCTCAATAGATGCAGAAAAGGCCGTTGATAAAATTCAACACCCCTTCATGCTAAAAACACTCAATAAGCTAGGTATTGATGGAACATTTCTCAAAATAATAAGAGCTATTTATGACAGATCCATGGCCAATATGATACTGAATGGGCAAATGCTGGAAGCATTCCCTTTGAAACAGGCGCAAGACAAGGATGCCCTCTCTCACGACTCCTATTCAACATAGTATTGAAGGTTCTAGTCAGTGCAATTAGGCAAGAGAAAGGAAAAAGGAAGTCAAATTGTCTCTGTTTGCAAATGACATGATTGGATATTTAGAAAACCCCATTATCTCACCCCAAAATTAATTAAGGTGATAAGCAACTTCAGCAAAGTCTCAGGATACAAAGTCAGTGTGCAAAAATAGCAAGCATTCTTATACATCAATAATAGACAAAGAGAGAGCCAAATCATGAGTGAATTGCCATTCGCAACTGCTACAAAGAGAATAAAACACCTAGGAATACAACTTACAAGGAATATGAAGGACCTCTTCAAGGAGAACTACAAACCACTGCTCAAGGAATAAGAGAGAACACAAACAAATGGAAAAACATTCCATGCTCATAGATTGGAAGAATCAATATCATGAAAATGGCCATACTGCTCAAAGTAATGTATAGATTCAATGTTATTCCCATTAAGCTACCATTGACTTTCTTCATAGAATTAGAAAAAACTACTTTAAATTTCATATGGAACCAAAAAGAGCCTATATAGCCAAGACAATCCTAATCAAAAAGAACAAAGCTGGAGGTATTGTGCTACCTGATTCAAACTATACAACAAGGCTACAGTAACCAAAACAGCATGGTACTGGTACCAGAACAGATATATAGACCAATGGAACAGAACGGAGGCCTCAGAAATAACACCACACATCTACAACCATCTGATCTTTGACAAACCAGACAAAACAAGCAATGGGTAAAGGATTCTCTATTTAATAAATGGTGTTGGGAAAACAGTCTAGCCATATGCAGAAAACTGAAACTGGACCCCTTCCCTACTCTTTACACAAAAATTAACCCAAGATGAATTAACGAGTGAAATATAAGACCCAAAACCACAAAAACCCTAGAAGAAAACCTAGGCAATATCATTCAGGACATAGGCATTGGAAAGGCTTCGTGACTAAAACACCAAAAGCAATGGCAACAAAAGCCAAAATTGACAAATGGGATCTAACTAAACTAAAGAGCTTCTGCGCAGCAAAAGAAATTGACCTGGGGGGGGGGGGAGGGCGGAGCAAGATGGCCGAATAGGAACAGCTCCAGTCTCCAACTCCCAGCGCGAGCGACACAGAAGACCGGTGATTTCTGCATTTTCAACTGAGGTACTGGGTTCATCTCACTGGGGAGTGCCGGACGATCGGTGCTGGTCAGCTGCTGCAGACCGACCAGCGAGAGCTGAAGCAGGGCGAGGCATTGCCTCACCTGGGAAGCGCAAGGGGGAAGGGAATCCCTTTTCCTAGCCAGGAGAACTGAGACACACAACATCTGGAAAATCGGGTAACTCCCACCCCAATACTGTGCTTTAAGCAAACAGGCACACCAGGAGATCATATCCCACACCTGGCCGGGAGGGTCCCACACCCACGGAGCCTCCCTCATTGCTAGCACAGCAGTCTGTGATCTACCTGCAAGGCAGCAGCCAGGCTGGGGGAGGGGCGCCCGCCATTGCTGAGGCTTAAGTAGGTAAACAAAGCTGCTGGGAAGCTTGAACTGGGTGGAGCTCACAGCAGCTCAAGGAAACCTGCCTGTCTCTGTAGACTCCACCTCTGGGGACAGGGCAATAACAAACACAGCCGAAACCTCTGCAGACGCAAACGACTCTGTCTGACAGCTTTGAAGAGAGCAGTGGATCTCCCAACACGGAGGTTGAGATCTGAGAAGGGACAGACTCCCTGCTCAAGTGGGTCCCTGACCCCTGAGTAGCCTAACTGGGAGACATCCCCCACTAGGGGCAGACCAACACCCCACACCTCACAGGGTGGAGTACACCCCTGAGAGGAAGCTTCCAAAGCAAGAATCAGACAGGTACACTCGCTGTTCAGCAATATTCTATCTTCTGCAGCCTCTGCTGCTGACACCCAGGCAAACAGGGTCTGGAGTGGACCTCAAGCAATCTCCAACAGACCTACAGCTAAGGGCCCTGACTGTTAGAAGGAAAACTATCAAACAGAAAGGACACCTACACCAAAACCCCATCAGTACATCACCATCATCAAAGACCAGAGGCAGATAAAACCACAAAGATGGGGAAAAAGCAGGGCAGAAAAGCTGGAAATTCAAAAAATAAAAGCGCATCTCCCCCGGCAAAGGAGCGCAGCTCATCGCCAGCAACGGATCAAAGCTGGACGGAGAATGACTTTGACGAGATGAGAGAAGAAGGCTTCAGTCCATCAAACTTCTCAGAGCTAAAGGAGGAATTACGTACCCAGCGCAAAGAAACTAAAAATCTTGAAAAAAAAGTGGAAGAATTGATGACTAGAGTAATTAATGCAGAGAAGATCATAAACGAAATGAAAGAGATGAAAACCATGACACAAGAAATACGTGACAAATGCACAAGCTTCAGTAACCGACTCGATCAACTGGAAGAAAGAGTATCAGCGATTGAGGATCAAATGAATGAAATGAAGCGAGAAGAGAAACCAAAAGAAAAAAGAAGAAAAAGAAATGAACAAAGCCTGCAAGAAGTATGGGATTATGTAAAAAGACCAAATCTACGTCTGATTGGGGTGCCTGAAAGTGAGGGGGAAAATGGAACCAAGTTGGAAAACACTCTTCAGGATATCATCCAGGAGAACTTCCCCAACCTAGTAGGGCAGGCCAACATTCAAATCCAGGAAATACAGAGAACGCCACAAAGATACTCCTCGAGAAGAGCAACTCCAAGACACATAATTGCCAGATTCACCAAAGTTGAAATGAAGGAAAAAATCTTAAGGGCAGCCAGAGAGAAAGGTCGGGTTACCCACAAAGGGAAGCCCATCAGACTAACAGCAGATCTCTCGGCAGAAACTCTCCAAGCCAGAAGAGAGTGGGGGCCAATATTCAACATTCTTAAAGAAAAGAATTTTAAACCCAGAATTTCATATCCAGCCAAACTAAGTTTCATAAGTGAAGGAGAAATAAAATCCTTTACAGATAAGCAAATGCTTAGAGATTTTGTCACCACTAGGCCTGCCTTACAAGAGACCCTGAAGGAAGCACTAAACATGGAAAGGAACAACCGGTACCAGCCATTGCAAAAACATGCCAAAATGTAAAGACCATTGAGGCTAGGAAGAAACTGCATCAACTAACGAGCAAAATAACAAGTTAATATCATAATGGCAGGATCAAGTTCACACATAACAATCTTAACCTTAAATGTAAATGGACTAAATGCTCCAATTAAAAGACACAGACTGGCAAACTGGATAAAGAGTCAAGACCCATCAGTCTGCTCTATTCAGGAGACCCATCTCACACGCAGAGACATACATAGGCTCAAAATAAAGGGATGGAGGAAGATTTACCAAGCAAATAGAGAACAAAAAAAAGCGGGGGTTACAATACTAGTCTCTGATAAAACAGACTTTAAACCATCAAAGATCAAAAGAGACAAAGAAGGCCATTACATAATGGTAAAGGGATCAATGCAACAGGAAGAGCTAACTATCCTAAATATATATGCACCCAATACAGGAGCACCCAGATTCATAAAGCAAGTCCTTAGAGACTTACAAAGAGACTTAGACTCCCATACAATAATAATGGGAGACTTCAACACTCCACTGTCAACATTAGACAGATCAACGAGACAGAAAGTTAACAAGGATATCCAGGAATTGAGCTCATCTCTGCAGCAAGCAGACCTAATAGATATCTATAGAACTCTCCACCCCAAATCAACAGAATATACATTCTTCTCAGCACCACATCATACTTACTCCAAAATCGACCACGTAATTGGAAGTAAAGCACTCCTCAGCAAATGTACAAGAACAGAAATTATAACAAACTGTCTCTCAGACCACAGTGCAATCAAACTAGAACTCAGGACTAAGAAACTCAATCAAAACCGCTCAACTACATGGAAACTGAACAACCTGCTCCGGAATGACTACTGGGTACATAACGAAATGAAGGCAGAAATAAAGATGTTCTTCGAAACCAATGAGAACAAAGATACAACATACCAGAATCTCTGGGACACATTTAAAGCAGTGTGTAGAGGGAAATTTATAGCACTAAATGCCCACAAGAGAAAGCAGGAAAGATCTAAAATTGACACTCTAACATCGCAATTAAAAGAACTAGAGAAGCAAGAGCAAACACATTCGAAAGCTAGCAGAAGGCTAGAAATAACTAAGATCAGAGCAGAACTGAAGGAGATAGAGACACAAAAAACTCTCCAAAAAATCAATGAATCCAGGAGTTGGTTTTTTGAAAAGATCAACAAAATTGACAGACCACTAGCAAGACTAATAAAGAAAAAAAGAGAGAAGAATCAAATCGACGCAATTAAAAATGATAAAGGGGATATCACCACCGACCCCACAGAAATACAAACTACCATCAGAGAATACTATAAACACCTCTACGCAAATAAACTGGAAAATATAGAAGAAATGGATAATTTCCTGGACACTTACACTCTTCCAAGACTAAACCAGGAAGAAGTTGAATCCCTGAATAGACCAATAGCAGGCTCTGAAATTGAGGCAATAATTAATAGCCTACCAACCAAAAAAAGTCCAGGACCAGATGGATTCACAGCTGAATTCTACCAGAGGTACAAGGAGGAGTTGGTACCATTCCTTCTGAAACTATTCCAATCAATAGAAAAAGAGGGAATCCTCCCTAATTCATTTTATGAGGCCAACATCATCCTGATACCAAAGCCTGGCAGAGACAAAACAAAAAAAGAGAATTTTAGACCAATATCCCTGATGAACATCGATGCAAAAATCCTCAATAAAATACTGGCAAACCGGATTCAGCAACACATCAAAAAGCTTATCCACCATGATCAAGTGGGCTTCATCCCTGGGATGCAAGGCTGGTTCAACATTCGCAAATCAATAAACATAATCCAGCATATAAACAGAACCAAAGACAAGAACCACATGATTATCTCAATAGATGCAGAAAAGGCTTTTGACAAAATTCAACAGCCCTTCATGCCAAAAACGCTCAATAAATTCGGTATTGATGGAACGTACCTCAAAATAATAAGAGCTATTTATGACAAACCCACAGCCAATATCATACTGAATGGGCAAAAACTGGAAAAATTCCCTTTGAAAACTGGCACAAGACAGGGATGCCCTCTCTCACCACTCCTATTCAACATAGTGTTGGAAGTTCTGGCTAGGGCAATTAGGCAAGAGAAAGATATCAAGGGTATTCAGTTAGGAAAAGAAGAAGTCAAACTGTCCCTGTTTGCAGATGACATGATTGTATATTTAGAAAACCCCATTGTCTCAGCCCTAAATCTCCTTAAGCTGATAAGCAACTTCAGCAAAGTCTCAGGATACAAAATTAATGTGCAAAAATCACAAGCATTCTTATACACCAGTAACAGACAGAGAGCCAAATCAGGAATGAACTTCCATTCACAATTGCTTCAAAGAGAATCAAATACCTAGGAATCCAACTTACAAGGGATGTAAAGGACCTCTTCAAGGAGAACTACAAACCACTGCTCAGTGAAATAAAAGAGGACACAAACAAATGGAAGAACATACCATGCTCATGGATAGGAAGAATCAATATCGTGAAAATGGCCATACTGCCCAAGGTAATTTATAGATTCAATGCCATCCCCATCAAGCTACCAATGACTTTCTTCACAGAATTGGAAAAAACTGCTTTAAAGTTCATATGGAACCAAAAAAGAGCCCGCATCTCCAAGACAATCCTAAGTCAAAAGAACAAAGCTGGAGGCATCACGCTACCTGACTTCAAACTATACTACAAGGCTACAGTAACCAAAACAGCATGGTACTGGTACCAAAACAGAGATATAGACCAATGGAACAGAACAGAGTCCTCAGAAATAATACCACACCTCTACAGCCATCTGATCTTTGACAAAACTGAGAGAAACAAGAAATGGGGAAAGGATTCCCTATTTAATAAATGGTGCTGGGAAAATTGGCTAGCCATAAGTAGAAAGCTGAAACTGGATCCTTTCCTTACTCCTTATACAAAAATTAATTCAAGATGGATTAGAGACTTAAATGTTAGACCTAATACCATAAAAATCCTAAAGGAAAACCTAGGTAGTACCATTCAGGACATAGGCATGGGCAAAGACTTCATGTCTAAAACACCAAAAGCAACGGCAACAAAAGCCAAAATTGACAAATGGGATCTCATTAAACTAAAGAGCTTCTGCACAGCAAAAGAAACTACCATCAGAGTAAATAGGCAACCTATAGAATGGGAGAAAATTTTTGCAATCTACTCATCTGACAAAGGGCTAATATCCAGAACCTACAAAGAACTCAAACAAATTTACAAGAAAAAAACAAACAACCCCATCAAAAAGTGGGCAAAGGATATGAACAGACATTTCTCAAAAGAAGACATTCATACAGCCAACAGACACATGAAAAAATGCTCATCATCACTGGCCATCAGAGAAATGCAAATCAAAACCACAATGAGATACCATCTCACACCAGTTAGAATGGCGATCATTAAAAAGTCAGGAAACAACAGGTGCTGGAGAGGATGTGGAGAAATAGGAACACTTTTACACTGTTGGTGGGATTGTAAACTAGTTCAACCATTTTGGAAAACAGTATGGCGATTCCTCAAGGATCTAGAACTAGATGTACCATATGACCCAGCCATCCCATTACTGGGGATATACCCAAAGGATTATAAATTATGCTGCTATAAAGACACATGCACTCGTATGTTTATTGCAGCACTATTCACAATAGCAAAGACTTGGAATCAACCCAAATGTCCATCAGTGACAGATTGGATTAAGAAAATGTGGCACATATACACCATGGAATACTATGCAGCCATCAAAAAGGATGAGTTTGTGTCCTTTGTAGGGACATGGATGCAGCTGGAAACCATCATTCTTAGCAATCTATCACAAGAACAGAAAACCAAACACCGCATGTTCTCACTCATAGGTGGGAACTGAACAATGAGATCACTTGGACTCAGGAAGGGGAACATCACACACAGGGGCCTGTCATGGGGAGGGGGTAGAGGGGAGGGATTGCATTGGGAATTATCCCTGATGTAAATGACAAGTTGATGGGTGCAGCACACCAACATGGCACAAGTATACATATGTAACAAACCTGCACGTTATGCACATGTACCCTACAACTTAAAGTATAATAATAATAAATAAATTAAAAAAAAAAAAAAAAAGAAATTGACCTCAGAGTGAACAGACAACTTACAGAATGGGAGAAAAGTTTTGCAATCTATTCACCTGACAAAGGGCTAATATCCAGAATCTACAATGAACTTAAACAAATTTACAAGAAAAAAACAAAAAACAAAAAACGAGTCCTTCAAAAAGTGAGTGAAGGATATGTGCAGACACTTCTCAAAATAAGACATTTATGCAGTCAACAAACATATTAAAAAAAGCTCATCATCACTGGTCACTAGAGAAATGCAAATCAAAACGACAAAGAGCTACCATCTCACACCAGTTAGAATGACAATCATTAAGTCAGGAAACAACAGATACTGGAGACGATGTGGAGAAATAGGAACACTTTTTCATTGTTGGTGGGAGTTTAAATTAATTCAGCCACTGGAAGACAGTGTGGTGATTCCTCATGGATTTAGAACCAGAAATACCATTTGATCCAGAAATCCCATTCCTGGATATCTACCCAAAGGATTATAAATGATTCTATTATAAAGACAGATGCACACATATGCTTATTGCAGCACAATTTACAATAGGAAAGACTCGGAACCAACCCAAATGCCCATCAGTGATAGATTGTGTTGGGGAAAAGCTGAGGGTGGGGAAAAAGCTGAGGCAGGGCTTGCCTGTCTGACATAATGTAAAAGAGTCTTGGAACATGTCTGGGGTCCAGGGTCTAAAACCCCTCATGGTCTTTGGAACACCAAACTCAGTGCCAAAGGGTGGTGTGCATAAGGCTGTCCTGCTGCACCACAATCTAAGCCCAGGGCATAAAACCCCTTGTGGCTTGGATGGAATCCAGGGCTCAGGGCATAAAACACCTCGTGGCCTCTGGAATGTGTCTAAACCTGCTGGCTCCTTGCTTCTAGCATTTCCAGGTTCAAAGATCAATTGTATCTGAAATGAGAAGAACATGTTTCCCATTGTCTCTAATAGCAGGACACGTTCCATATGCTTCAAAGAAAATGCTAAACCATCACAGCTGTAGATCATGCGCTTAACACACCACTTCCTTTCAACCCCTACATCCTTACCACCTGCTTCTTTGTTTGATCACCCATAAATAGTGCGGGCTTCTAGAGCTCGGGTTTTCACAGCCTTCATATGAACGTTGGCCCTGTGGTCCTACTTTATGCACTCTTAACTTATCTTGTCTCATTCCTTTGACTCTGCTGGACTTTATAGCCCCCATGGCCTGGTGTTGGGTCTGATCGCCCCAAGAGACTGGATAAAGAAAATGTGGCACATATACATCATGGAATACTATGCAACCATTAAAAAGAATGAGTTAATGTCTTTTGCAGGGACATGGATGACGCTGAAAGACATTATCCTCAGCAAACTAACACTGGAACAGAAAACCAAACACTGCACGTTCTCACTCATAAGTGGGAGTTGAACAATGGGAACACATGGACCCAGGGAGGGGAACATCATACACCAGCATCTGCCAGGGATTGGGGGCAAGGGGAGGGAAAGCATTAGGAGAAGTACCTAATACATGCGGGGCTTAAAACCTAGACAATGCATTAATGGGAGTGGCAAACCACCATGGCACAAGTGTACATATGTAACAAACCTGCAGGTTCTGCACATGTATCCCAGAACTTACACACACACACACACACACACACACGGGGAATTTGGACAAAATAAATTTATAAAGGAACCTAGGTATCCATCTTCAGATGAATGGATAAAGAAAATGTAGTATGTATTCACAATGGAATGCTATTCAGCCCTCAAGAATGGGGGAAATATTTTCATTTTTGACAACATGGATCAACCTGAACAACATAACACTAAGTCAGTAAGCTAGGCTCAAAAAAGACAAACACTAAGTGATCTCACTTATATGTGGAATCTAGAAAAGTTGAACTCATAGAAGTAGAGAGTAGAATGATGGTTACCAGAGGTATGGGGATAAGAATGGGTGGGAAAAGAGATGTTGATCAAAGAATATAAAGTTTTAGTTAGATAGGAGGAATAAGTATTACTGATCTATTGCACATAATGGAGCCAATAATAAATAAGTGTGTTATATATTTCAAAATTGCTTAAAATTGACTTTACAAGTTTTCACCACACAAGAAAATAAATACATCAAGTGTTGGGTTTGTTAATTAGCCTGATTTAATCATTTTACATTATCAACATATCTAAAACATCATATTGTAGTCCATAAATACATACAATATTATTTGTTAATTCAAAATAAAATTAACAAAATTTCTTGCAATAGTTTTTGGTCTGGGAGAAGTAGCAGTATATAATTTTTCAACATCATTTTTCTCTCTTGGGCTAGGATCTTTTAGTTGAAAGAAATCAAAACTTCAATGCCATTGGACACTTCATGAAGATGTGTCAAGATAAGATCCCATTCCTGTTTCCCTCTGTGATGATGTCACTGATCTGTTCTTGGAATTGGAAGAGGAATCAAGAAAGAACAGTAACAGAAAAGTGTAGTATTTGGCCTCTTGACAGGAAGAGTTTCTTTTATTTATTCACTTTAAAATGTTATTCATACATATTTGTGGAGTACAATGTGGTGTTTTGATGCTCGTATACACTATGTAATGATCAAACCAGGATGATTAGCATATCATCACCTTAAACATTTATCATTTCTTTGTGATGAGGACATTCAAAAACCTCTCTTCTAGCTATTTTGAAATACGCGATACATTAGCATTTATTCTAGTTATCCTCCTATGTCATAGAAAAATATGTCAAGAGAACAATGAGAGATGTAAATAATAATGGTTCTTTAGAGCCACCTAAGGTTTAGTATCTCTCCAAGAATCAAACTAAACCTTGAAATAAAACAAATGACTCCTTTAAAAGCTCAGAGTGTCTCTTTGGAAGTATTGACTGTTATATGGCCCATTTTGCCACATGTTCAGATATTTTCCCAGAGTTCACACCAACTGAATGGTCAAGTAGCTGTGGGTGTTAGTATTTGAGAAAATATTTCCCTGCAAGGCTTCTGCTACATTTAGAATAAAGTCCAGATTCTTTGCCTTCACCTGGCCCTGAGAAGGCTCTGATCTATGTCTCCTACTCCTCTCTGCTCACTGCCTCCTGCTGTGCTCCTGTCTGTCATTGGAGGGCTTTGTGGGTTTTATCCATCAGGTTGACAGGGCCAGCCCCTTCGTCATGTCAGAGGGGCCTGATGACTCTGTGTGATAACTCATTTACTACTTTTCTCCCGGAATTCATCACTGCCCACTATCTGACCAGATAGTGTGTACTAATGTTTTTATGGCTCACACCAGCATGTGGGCTCCACAGGGTAAAAGATTATACCTGCTTGTCCATCATTTCACCTGATGTAACAAGAACCGTATCACATAGGAAGGGTTTGATACATCCCTTAAGTTAATAATTAATTTAATTATTTAATTAAATCAATTAAAATCAAGTTAGTTTTAATTAATACATACCTTAAATTAATATGGTATGTATTGAACCCTTCCTATATGATATGGTTCTTGTTAATTAAGGTGAATCAACTTCAGCAGCCTTCTAATTGCTTTTGCTTGGAGAAAATTTTCCAAATGCCTTTTCTTGCAGAAATTCTGGAGGCTATTTTTTTTAGCTTGGTGTTTTCCTTTCACAATTGTGGTTTGTTGTTTTTGTACAAAGATTGATCAATGTGTTTAATTTCTGCAGAATATACTAGGTCATATTATATTTTCTAGTAAATAAGGATTTACTGCATCGATGATTGCTTAATATCAAAGTAATGGTAGAATCTCCAAAAAAAAAAATCAAAACCAAGCCACAAAAATTAATTTTAGTGCTCATATTCAGAGCAGAAAAAAATTACAGTTTTTTTTAAATTCAAGGAGAAAACCTGATACTAGTGGAAAAAATGAGTGAGATGCATCACAGACTGAGGAATCTGCCTCCCAGAATGAGCAACAACCCATTTGAAGCAGTAAAAGGAAATTCTAAGTAATGATCTGTTAACTACTATCTGCTAATATTTTCCCTGGATCTGTAATGTGGCATGAACACTAGTTCCTTAAACTTGCATTGCATACGAATAAACATAAATAAATTATCACAAATAAATGTCCCCTGTATTGCATGCCATAGCACTTCATTCTGTGGGGACATCCAGGCCAAAATGATGAGGATCTTGTTCAGAGACTGGGTGACATGAATCAAAGCCTGATTCAAAGAAAACTGGCTTCTAAGTTGTGTTCTTCCCTTCCTGGCTCTCTGACCTAAGACATTTTTCTTGTTTGTTTCTTTTGCCTCACCAAGCCTCAAAGTGCTCACTCAACATGGAATAAATATCAGAATCATAGTGTTGTAGTGAAGGTTAAGTTATATATGTGGGAAATGCATTTACAATGACTAAATATTGGTTAGCCTTATAATTCTAATTATTATAATTTTTAAAATATTCTATGAGCTTCAATTTAAAATAAGACACAGACACAGATGTGAATCAGTGTTAATAAAATGTGATCATAAGCACAACAGGAGTAGAAGTGTGGGGGAAAGAGATCTCAACTGTGCATAAGAGAAGATGGGATGTAAATTTTGAGTTATGTTTACTGATTATGTGGGATTCAGATTGATAGTCATGAGCTATATAAAGGAGAACTTTCCAGAAGTGAGAAATGGTCTGTAATAAGGTTCAGATGGGCAGGGAAATAGAGGGCTATAGAGAAAAGCGGGAGGTCTAGAGTGACTGTGGTACTGAGTGTGAGTGATAGAAACAGGTAAAGGGAGACATAATGCACGCTTTAAAAGCATGGGGATATGAGTTTAAGGTTCCAAAATTTAGATAATCCAACAGGAATCATAGATTACAGAATGATAAGATCAAATGTATGTTTAGGGAGATAACTCGAATGGCAAAGAGTACACTATATTCTCAGGAAGAACTGGACTGAAGACATGAAAACACTTAAGGTAGTAAGAAACTAGAAAAGGATACTGGGAGCTTGAATTTGGGCAATAAATGAAAGGGGTATATTAATATAAGTTTCAATTTTTTTTCCACAAAAATCAGAACCCCTCTATAACTCCAACTATTGATAGACTTGAAGTCACTTAAGTGAATTAGTAACACAACCGTAGTAAAACTTTTGTTAAACACAACGTTCCATTTAGTAACATACAGTAATATAGGATTTCATCCTGTGCAAAGTCATATATATATTTTACACATCAAAGCTGAAGCCTGAGGTCCCAGTATCCATTTTATATGTTGCATGTTGTCTGTACCCTGTCACTGTCTCCATGCCTTTATGTAAATAATTTCTTTAAGTACAACTTTGATAAAGTTATTTATATAGTGATTTTATTAATTTGTATGTATATATAAATGTGGGGTTTTCTTATATTCATAATCAGGTTATTTAATCTCAGTGTTTTTATTGAAATCAGCAAAATCGTAAGTCAGATAAGCTCTCCCTGAATAGTTTTATTAAAGGATGTTAGGATAAACTGGACTCAAAATGTTAATTGCAATAAATATGCATATGCTAAAAATGAGCCCACAGATAAAGAAACACATAAACACTACCTTAGCATGAGTGTTTTACTTGTTAATTTTCAGTTCATCAGCAATATTGTATATACCAAAAATATGTTTGCATACACCATACATGCACACACATACGCATATATAACTTCTGAAAACTACTGATTGAGGATGCTCTAAGGCTGTGCTGTCCAACACTGTAGACACTGACTAGGCACTTGAGATATGCTTTGTCCAAGCTGCACTGCACTCTAGCATAAAACAAACACAAGACTTTGAAGACTTAGAATGCAAACAGAGTAAAAGGCAACATTAACAAATTTGTGTTATTACCTGAAGAAATTCTATGTCAATATATGAGTATAAATATTATCACAGTAATAGTAATATAGGTACAAACATACAGTGTAACACATTGCATATAATTTATTGAAATAGTATGCTATGTAATTAACATCAATATTGTTAATATTAATATTAATTATAACATTGTTTTGAATTAAATATATTATTTAAATTTATTTGACTGCTTAAATGTACCTACTAGAAAATTTTAAATTATGTTGTATTTCTATTAGACTACTCTGCTCTAGCATGTTCAAATCAACTTGGAAAGAGGAAATACAAAGGGAGTAGGGATGGCCATGATTATTCTTTCAGGAAAGAGAATACCCCAAACACTCTTCTCACAGCCCCAAGGACTTCCTTATTCCTCAGGCTGTAGATAATGGGATTGAGCATGGGGGTAAGGATGGTGTAGAAAACTGCCAGGATCTTGTCTTCAGCTGGTGAGCGGAAATTCCTGGGCCGAAGATAGGTGTAGACAAAAGGTGCATAGTAAAAGACCACAACAGTTAAATGTGTTGATATGGTGGTGAAGGCCTTTATTCTTCCCTCCTTTGAACGCATATGATAGACAGCAAATAGGACTCGGCCATAGGAAGCAGTGATGCCAATGAAAGGAAAAAGGAGATAGAGGCTTGTACTTACAAAAACCATATATTCATAGACCCAAGTATCTGTACAGGCAAGAAGCAGCATGGCTGGGACATCGCAGAAGAAATGGTCAATAGCTCTAGACCTGCAGTAAGGAATATGAAGGGCATAGACTGTGTGTGCCAAGGAGTTGATGGACCCCAGGGTCCAAGAGCCTACGATCGTCTTCACACACATCATTTTACTCATGTGGAGGGGGTAATGCAGAGGATGGCAGATGGCCACATAACGGTCGTAGGCCATGGAGGTCAGCAGTAAGCCTTCAGAACATGCCATAGTCAGGAAGAAGAAGCTTTGCACACCGCATCCCAGGAAGGAGATGCCTTTCTGGCCGGACAGGAAGTCGTGCGCCATCTTGGGGACGGTGGTGGAGATGTATATCAGGTCCATGAGGGAGAGCTGGCTGAGAAGAAAGTACATCGGTGTGTGGAGACGAGGATCCACATGGATGAGGTGAATCATGGCCGAGTTACCCACCGAGGCCAGAAAGAATATGAGGATGATAAGGCACAAGAGGAATATGCCAGTTTGATTTGGGGGAAGCAGACCCAACAAAATGAAATCATTTGAAGTGTGATTCCATTTCTCCATGAAAACGTTCTGCTGTAATGGTTGAAAGAGAAATAGAAACAAAAGCAAAGCAGAAAACATGAAATAAAACACAACAGAAAAACAAAAAGGAACTGAGTTTATCAATGTTTGTTTAGAATGAGTTGTTTCTCCACTAACACTGCAGGGTTTTTTTAAAATCAGTTTTTATATCTGAATGGAATGTTACCTTTCCAGTTGTTTCTGGTAAGCATCTCAGCATGTCATACATATATATGTTGTCTTTCAGTACAAAGTCTACCACTTCAGGCAGCAAAGATAGGGATGATAACTAAAGCATTCCTTTCTAGATAACTCCTGGCCAGCCAAATCACTCATGAGTTATCAACAAGTCACAGGAACTGACGAAGGCAGGAATACCTACATTCCCCAATGTTTTAATCTAATAGGGCATAATTACAATAGAAACTGGCATGTAGGACTCAGAAACTTTCTATATGCTTAAATTATAAGTACTGAATTACCTAGCCCTCTTCTTTATCTTTAAGTTCTGGTCTTTCCTCCTCAGCTGACACTACTCCAGCCAGATAAACCTTGTTCCTCTCCTTGATACTCTGCCTTTCATGTTCCTGACAGGCACTTCTGTGCCTTTCTTGAAAATGTGCACAGCCTCCAAATCACTCCTTGAACTGTAAGGGTTTTGTATGTCCGATGAGATCCACCTTACTTGTAAAATATTATTTAAATATTCTCTCTTCCCTAATGATGTTTTCATGTTTTGAAGACCTACAGAACTCAAAATCAAATGCACTGATATTCACAAACAATATTATTTTCTTCATGTAAGTAAATTGCACATAATAAAGGCCACAGATTCCATAATAGGTTTTTTTAAAAAAATCGCATTTGCCACAGTTGCAAGCAATAACTAGTCTCATAATGGAAATGTAACAGAGAAATAAATATTACAAAATGTAAATATGTGTGTGTGTCTGTGTGTGTATGTTAATATCTACCTATTATCTATCTATACTATATATAGGAGTCTTTGAGGTGCCATAAATTATTTCAACTATTTTTCACATTATTTATTATACCCCTTCTACCACACAAAGTCTGTGAATTTAGGCATTAGTATCTTCATTTTTTCAAATATTTAAAGTAGTATTTAGAGATGTAAGCAATAACCTTCTCATATAATGTTAGTGTTGAAATCATATTTTGATCCCGTGTAGCTGCTTCAAATTTCTAGTCATTTAAATACCACAAATTTAGTAATTATTTGGCAAATGGCTTCCTATGTGTATAATACCTCATTCAACTTAAATTGTGTAATTATTTTTCTTCTGTAAAAGATCAAGCCTACTTCAATTTTCAGACTAGTTTGAAGCATATGGAGATTAGAGAGAATGTTCACATTCTGTTCTTATAGACTGATTTTCATTACTGTAGATGACAGCAGAGTCAAGCAACTGCAAGTCTATTCAACTGCAAAGGCCAGTATGAGCACCAGAATAATTGTGATTTATGGCTTAAGTATGTCTTCCAATTTAATTAGATAAAACAACAAAATTAAATGTTAATAATTGAGAATAAAGAAATCAAGCAACCCAAAATAAATAATTTTCCCTTTCTAGAAAGTTTGTCTAGCTTTTTAATGCCTAGGCTTTTCCTTGGGAATTTTTATTTATGGCCCAAACTTTTAGAGTCTCTCTTTTTCTCTTTACACAACCTCAAATCTGGCAGTTTGTTTTTCTCTTCATGCAGTTTCCCAAGTATGCATAAACTCTAATTATATTTCCAACATCTGTGTGATTTCTTCCTTTACCTGGGCTTGGAGTGAGAGGCCATGTTTTGTGTATGCTCTTCTGTCTGAGGCAGACACTGATGTCACATCCTGCCCAGCATATTGATTTGATTAGTCATCTTGGGTTATTTTTCAACTTTTGCTGTTCAAAAGCAAATCATAGTTTGTTGCAATTATTCACATTTAGGAACTTAAACTCAACGGTTACTTCATATAACCGTGGGTAGCATGAATACAATTGTGAAAGAGAGCCTGCCACAGAACAAAATGGAAATTCATTTCTATAGCTCTCTAAGGAACAAACGCTAACAATGACAAGTTGGGAACATGACAGGTGCACAGTAGCATTGGAGTTGGATGCCAAATGGGATCATAGGCATTCTCTGCTTCTTATCGTGCTTCAGAAATAAAAAGTGATCAGAAAAAACATACAAAAACCATCGTTATGATGCATTCATTTCCTCAAAAAGTGTTCACTGAGTTTATGTTTTATGACAGTGCTGCTAGCTACTGATGTGCTTTGGTGATGAAAACACAAAAGATTTTAGAATATGAAATTAAAATTGAGTTGATTATACAAACAATAGACCAACAAACTCAAACATACAGTGTGATGTTATGTAGTGATTACTATTCTATAGAAAAATAAAAGAGCAGAGAGATCATTGGATTAAACAAAGGAATTCAAAAGTACTCCAAATGACTTTTCTAACTTCCAGGGTATGCATGATAAAGATTGATTTTGTAACTAATGTGGCTTCATTCTATCAGTAAGAACTGTCCTAGTAATTTAGTTCCAAGCAAATATTTGATTCATTTTATCAGATTAATGTGTTGAGAGTCTTTGATGCAGTAGTCACTGAGTGAGGCAGTAGAGAGAGAATGATTCACCAGGTGCTGTCCCATCCCCAAGAGGGCGACCAACTGTCCTGATGTGCCCAGGCCTTAGGGGATGCCCAACACACCCTGGAAATTGGAAAAGCCTTTTGGTGTACTTTCTGAATTCCTTTGTTTAATCCAGGTTTAAATCCAGGGGAAGAAAGCTGCCAGCAGGATCCCATGAGGTGTGTCCAATACCAAGCCCTGAACAAGCTGACTTGGCTCTAAGTTTATGTGTTCCATCCTGGAGTTGTTTTGAAGAGAGACATTTTGATTCTTTGTTGCATCGACTATAGCTCAGAGTATTATAAAGATTGTTCTATGGTAGTTACTACAGTAATGATTTTGTTTCCAAAAATGGAAAAGTGGCATGTTGTTGGGCAATAGAAGAGAATAGTTACTTTTAGGATCCTGTGAATCTGGGACTTGAAGCTTTTAGGTCATGGGATATTGGAGTTTGAGTTTAGGATCTATTTCCATTGATGTCCAGCAGCTTTCCTTGTTAGACATGGGACCTTATTTAATGCACCAGAATTACATGAAGCATCACTCTATCAGTTACATTATAGCTGGGAAAATATTGTTCCTGTGGCTGCCAGGTGAATCTAAGATTAGTGACTGCCTTGGCCATTCTTGTTGACTTAAAGAATGACACTGAGGCAAAACTAATACAGAAAGTTTATTTCGGCCAAGATTGAGGGCTTCAGCCCAGAAATACTTCCTTGGGAAGTACCCTGGAGAACAAGAAGAGACCCAAGTTTTTAAGGTAAAGAAAGAGAGGAATCAGGAGAGGCAACAAATTCTAAAGTTGTTTGTCAGTAAGTCTCATTGGTTTCAGAAACAACATTGATCAGTGATTGGTTATACATTATTTAACTATAGGATATGTGGTATAGGCATTGATAGGTTAATTCATGGTTGGTTGCCACAAGTCAGTCTAGAGTCCCCATAGCACGTGGATTCAAGAGATGATTATCTAGCTCAAGAAAGAGTGAGATGTGACTGTGGCCACATTTCAATGTCTCTCTGGGCCTGATAATTTAAAGGCTACTTATTCCTCAGGTAAAAAGTTTCTTTTCTTTCTCATTCTAAAAGATAGGTTGCTGAAATTTATGGAGTTAAAAAGCATGTCCTTTCTCAGGAACTAATAATCTAAGTGTAGCAAGTGTAGGGTCCTGAATTTATTTTGCAAATGTTATGAGTAGTGAACACTTCTTAAAACTCTTATAGACAATCAGCAGGAGACCAATAGTAAACTGTCATAGACTCAACTACCTCAATCTCAACAATGTATAGGACAACTGTAAACAGAATTCAGAGAGTTCTATGTGTTCAGCACATAGTAGGTCCTTAGTAACTGTCACTGTCCTTTGCCCATTCCTGTGTTAACCATGGAGAGGCCTCAGGCCCGGAGAAGTTTACTTTATTAATGTCACATTGTTTGAGAGCTGCACATAGTGTAACTCTAACAAATTCATGTTACCTTCTTTTACGTTTTTAGTTGACTCTTCTTTTTCAATTTGTGATGGAACCGTCTATTCCCTGAGCAGCAGAGAGTTTCCTAATGATAGGAAAGCAACATTTCCAAAGTAGCTTTCTAGGATAAAGCCAACCCAAATCAACTCAATTCAATTATATTACTATGACTCACCTTGTCTGAAGTTCTTCAATTTGTATATTGGGAGAAAAAGCAGTTTTATGGCCAGGCATGGTGGCTCACATCTGTAAGCCCAGCACTTTGGGAGGCCAAGGTGAGCGGATCATGAGTTCAGGACCAGCCTGGCCAATATGGTGACACCCCATCTCTACTAAAAACACAAAAATTAGTCAGGTGTGGTGGCACATGCCTGTAATCCCAGCTACTTGGGAGACTGAGGCAGAACACAATTGAACCTGGGAGGTGGAGGTTGCAGTGAGTCGAGACTGTGACCCTGCACTCCAGCCTGGGTGACACAGCAAGACTCCATCTCAAAAAAAAAAAAGCAGCAGCTTTACAGTGACATCATTATTTAAAGCATGTAGGCATGAAACTATATTCTGATAGTATATCAGGCTATCAATAAGATTATGTCGCTGATCAATAGGCCCTGCATTAAACCAAAACTCTTTCTGAAGTGAGAATCTCTTATCTGCTGAAATTCATGAGAAAGAAATACTAGGTAACATTTTATAATATTCATTCCTTACAGCTCCCACAGCTAGTCATTGTCTTTACAGTGAAATCGGAAAACTTCACCAGCTCTTGTGAAATATTATCCTGTTTGCATATGTAGTGCTTAGATAAAACCTCTTCCTTTCCTCTTACCTTGTTTAAGTGAAAACAGAATCAGGCATTTTACACTTAATTCCCTCAGATTCTACCGTTGGAAGACAGAAGGATGAATGGCTATATTTTATATGCAGAACCTTAAGTCACTAACCCTTAGATATTCCTCATTCTCCTCTAATTGATCTCCAGTGTCCAAGTTCCATGGGGACTAAAACCTTGGTCACTTCACTTTACTTTGGCTGATTTGAGGATCATCTCAAATTCTGAACTTAAAGCAAATCAACGAACCCAATCAACTTTGTTGCATTCAGCTGCTACCCAGAATCAGACTAAAGAGGGGTGTATTTATGCAGCCAACAGACACATGAAACAATGCTCATCATCACTAGCCATCAGAGAAATGCAATTCAAAACCATCTCACACCAGTTAGAATGGTGATCATTAAAAAGTCAGGAAACAACAGGTGCTGGAGAGGATGTGGAGAAATAGGAACACTTTTACATTGTTGGTGGGACTGTAAACTAGTTCAACCATTGTGGAAGATAGTGTGGCGATTCCTCAAGGATCTAGAACTAGAAATACCATTTGACCCAGCCATCCCATTACTGGGTATATACCCAAAGGATTACAAATCATGCTGCTATAAAGACACATGCACACGTATGTTTACTGTGGCATTATTCACAATAGCAAAGACTTGGAACCAACCCAAATGTCCATCAATGACAGACTGGATTAAGCAAATGTGGCACATGGAATACTATGCAGCCATAAAAAAGGATGAGTTCATGTCCTTTGTAGGGACATGGATGCAACTGGAAACCATCATTCTCAGCAAACTATCACAAGAACAGAAAACCAAACACCACATGTTCTCACTCATGGGTGGGAACTGAACAATGAGAACATTTGGACACAGGAAGGAGAACATCACACACTGGGGCCTGTCGTGGGGTGGGGGGAGGGGGGAGGGATAGCATTAGGAGATATACCTAATGTAAATGACGAGTTAATGGGTGCAGCACACCAACATGGCACATGTATACATATGTAACAAACCTGCGCGTTGTGCACATGTACCCTAGAACATAAAGTATAATACAAAAAAAGAGGGGTATATTTAATATTCCAGTATGTGGTTTCAAAGCTATAGAATATGTTAAATTTTGTTTATGGAAATTCTCTCATTATATAAGTTAGAGAACTCAGGATTTAAAAAGTACAGGAACCACTTACAAGTACTCGACTCAGTAATAGCAGAACTAGTCCCAGGGGCAGTTTCTTGTCTACTGTCTAGTGAGTTTCCAGGGTGAATGACTGATTATTGTGATTAATTAAATTATGCTATGATAAAACACTCTCTTCTACTTGTTAGATGGGGATAACTGATACCTGAAAATATTTATCCATTAGGCTATTCTACTAAAGTGAAAGTTGACTCTTAGAGATACTGTGACAAAATGAGCATTTAGAGTCAGAGAGAATAGTCTAGTCTGACAGGTATGCCACTAATTAGGAAGCTAAGTTGGGAAACTTACGTAAGATTTCAGCCTGTTACCAAATCTTTACAAGTGGACTAATTTGAGGGACATTCTATAATTAAATAGAATGATGTATGCCAAGTGTTTACATAGTGTCTGTTGCAGAGGAAAGGCTCAATAAGCTTTTGAATATCTTATCCACTTTAATCCATACATTGGTTAACTAGAAAAGTGCATATTTTTGGTGTTCTATTGTTCTCTTTTTTTAATCTTTGAAGACACTAATTGTGCTATATTTTATGTCAGAAATTAGAAATAATCAGTACTTTGGGAGGCCGAGGTGGGCTGATCATGAGGTTAGGAGAATGAGACCATCCTGGCTAACACGGTGAAACCCCGTCTCTACTAAAAACACAAACAATTAGCTGGGCATGGTGGCAGGCGCCTGTGGTCACAGCTACTCGGGAGGCTGAGGCAGGAGAATTGCTTGAACCTGGGAGGTGGAGCTTGCAATGAGCCGAGATGGCGCCACTGCATTCCAGCCTGGGCGACAGAGCGAGACTCCATCTCAAAAAAAAAAAAAAAAAGAAAGAAAGAAATCAGTACTATAAAATTAATGTGCACATTCTTTTTTTTCCTTTAATTTTTAGAATTACTGTGGTTATCTAATGGTTGCATATATTCATGAGGTACATGTGATGTTTCAATATAGGCATACAATGTGTAATCAGCAAATCAGGGTATTTAGGGTATCTATTACCTCAAGCATTTATTACCTTTCTCTGTTAGAAACATTCCAATTCCACTCTTAGTTATGTTGAAATATACAATAAATTATTGTTAACTATAGTCATTCTATTGTGCTACTACATTCTAAATCTTATTCATCCTAACTGTATTTTTGAACCCATTAACCATCTTCAGCTTATTCCCCACTCTACTCTACCGAGACTCTGGTAATAGTCATTCTAGTATATTTATTATTTTTTAATTTTCAATTTTAGCTCCCACATATGAGTAAGAATGCTCAAAGTTTGTCTTTCTGTGCCTGGCTTATTTCACGTAATATAATGGATAACGAAAATTTAGTAGATACCCAGAATAGAACACTATTCAACCATAAAAACAAAAGAATGAAATAGTTTTGTTTGCAACAACATGAAGGGAACTGGAACTAAAGTAATGCCGGATTCTTGAATTATCTTGGCACCCTTTGTCCTAGGAGAAGACGATGAGATGAGACTCAATAAATACTAGATGAAAATACGACGAAGTATAAAACTGGACGAAGCTATTCGAGTGCTTTAAATAAGAAGAGTGGATCAGTTATGATCACATCTAGATTTTTTATTGCTCTTGTTAGTCTTTGATTGGTAACTTCTATGTTTTTCCCTGCTGCAATGTGGTGCTGTTTGCATTTACCTGGCAAAACTCAAACCCAGGCAAACCCTATTCTCAGCCTGTTACCATCCCTGTAAGATCCACACACAGCAGTGAATCGTGACTAGAGGAAAGCTCAATACACGATGATGCATCTCACCTCAAATTTATGACAACACATCTCAGATTTATGAACACAAATCTCACGGCCCTTTTGCCACGTCACAGTATGTTCCTGTTCTCTGCAGACTTTCTCTAAAAACTAGTGATCCATGACTCCTCCTGCTTTCCCCAAACCTCACCCCACTTCCACATCTCTTAGACTCCTCTGGGAAAAATAAACAAACCTGTTAATAAAACAGTCAATCAGATTTCAAATTTTTCTTACATGAACTGTATCAGCCTCCCTCATTCTGTTCCATATACTCAGCCTTGTTTCCTATGACAGTGTATGAAGTGACCATGCTCCTGTCTAAACCCACCCTCTACTTTTGCACAAGGCTCAGCCCCTCTCAGTGTCTCCTCTTTACATTTCCATTTCCATCTTCATCTGCACAGAAACATAAATTCTTTAGAGGAAAAGTATGGCTGTCAAAGATTCAATCATACTCTTCAAACTATAGAAAAATTGGAGGCTCTGACCAAAGATTGAGCATCTTTTTCTTTCTGCAGAGATGGTAGTTGCTCATTATCAAGTTGGAGTGGTGATGGATATTATAGATAAGGGGTTTCAGTAGGTGCGGTCAATTTAAAAAAAAAAAAAAAATCCAGGATATAATGAATTACTCTGTGATGGTGTCTCCATGAAGCCTGAGAGCTTAGAATGGGTTGAGAGATTCTTTGCAATTTCTTAGTGACAATAAAGTTTTGGTTTAACCAGTATAACCCTTCCAAGAAGACTATGAGGCAGGTATAATTTGTGAAAGTCTGTTTTATAGACCAGAATGTGGTGTACCTTGTGAATATGTATTCTAATGTTGTTGAATGGAGTAGTCCATAGATGTGAAATAGATCCAGTTGGTTGATGGTGCTGTTTAGTTCAGTTATATTCTTACTGTTTTCCTACCTGCTGGATCTATCAATTACTAAAAGAGTATCCAACTTTAATTGCAGATTTATGTATTTCTCTTTTGTTGTCCTATATGTTTTTGTCTCATCTATTTTGACACTCTGTTGTTAGGTGCATACACATTAAGTATTATTATGTATTATGTAGGAAGTCTTAGCCAGAGCAATTAGGCAAGAGAGAAAAACAAAAAGCATTTAAACAGAAAGGAAGGAAGCCAACATATCTCTCTTCATAGATGATATGATTCTGTATCTGGAAAACCCCATAGTCTCTGTCCAAAAGCTCCCTGATTTGATAAATAACTTCAGCAAAGTTTCAACATACAAAATCAACATACAAAAGTCAGTGGTATTTCTATACACCAATAGGAGCCAAGGTAAGAGCCAAATCAGAAACTCAATCCTATTCACAATGGCCATGAAAAGAGTACAGCTAACCAAGGTGGCGAAAGATCTCTACAATGAGAAATATAAACCACAGATCAAAGAAATTGGAGAGACACCAACAAATAGAAAAACTTTCCATGTTCATGGATAGGAAAAATCAATATTCTTACAATGGCCATACTGCCCAAAGCAATTTACAGATTCAATGCTATTCCTAGGTCAAACTACCAATGACATTCCTCACAGGATTAGAGAAAACAATTTTAAAATTCATATGGAAACAAAAAAGAACGCATATAACCAAGGCAATCCTAAGCCAAAAGAACAAAGCTGGAGGCATCGCATTACCTGACTTCAAACTATACTACAAGGCTACAATAATCAAAACAGCATGTTACTGGTACAACAACAGACACATAGACCAATGGAACAGAATGGAAAGCCCAGAAATAATGCTGTACACCCAGAGCCATCTGATTTTCGACAAAGCCAACAAAAATAATCAATGGAGAAATGACTTCCTGTTCAATAAATGGTGCTGGGATAACTAGCTACTCAAATGCAGAAGATTGTAACTGGAACCCTTCTTTATATCACATACAAAAATCAACTTCAGATGAATTAAAGACTTCTACATAAAACCTAAAACTATAAGTACTCTGAAAAATAACTTAGGAAATGCCATTCTGGACATAGGACCTGGCAAAGATTTTACAATGAAGATGCTAAAATTGATTGTGACAAAAACATAAACAAGTGGAACCTCATCAAATTAAAGAGTTCTTGCATAGCAAAAGAAATTATCAAAAGAATAAACTGACAAACTGCAGAATGGGATAAAATATTTGCGAATATTCATGCAACAAAAGTTTACTATCCAGAATCTATAAAGAAATTTAAACAAATTAAGCAGAAAACAAACAACTCCATTAAAAAGTGGGCAAAGAACATCAGTAGACTCTTTTCAAAAGATGACATCCATGTTGCCAATAAACATATGAAAAAGTACTCAACATTACTAATCATTAGAGAAACGCACATCAAAACCACAATGAGATACCATCTCATACCAGTCAGAATGGCTATTACTAAAAAAATCTAAAAATAACAGATGATGGTGAGGTTGCAGAGAAAAGGGAATGCTTATATACTATTGGTGGGAATATAAATAAGTTCAACTATTGTGGAAAGCAGTTTTGTGATTTCTCAAAAAACTTAAAACAGAACTACCACTCAAGCCACTCATCTCAATATTACTTGTATACCCAAAGGAGTATACATTGTTCTACAATAAAATAACCTGCACATGTATGTTCATTCCAGCACTATTCACAATAGCAAAGACATGGAATCAACCTCCATGCCCATCAATAGTAGACTGGACAAAGAAAATGTAGTACATATACACCATGAAACATTATGCATCCATAAAAAGACTGAAATAATGCATTTGCAGCATCCTGGATGAAGTGGAGGCCATTAGCCTAAGCAAACCAACAAAGGAACTACAAACCAAATACTGTATGTTTTCATTATAAGTGGAATCTAAACATTAAGTACACATGGACACAAAGAAGGGAACAACAGACACCGGGCCTACTTGCGGGTGGAAGGTGAGAGAGAATGAGAAACCGCCTATTGGGTACTATGCTTATTTCCTGCGTGACAAAATAATCTGTATATCAAACCTCTGTGACATACAATTTACCTGTATGACAGACTTGCACATGTACACCAAAAACTAGAAATTCAAAGAAAACTAGATGGAAGGGTTCAGGGAGCTTCTGTGTTAGCAAACACACCCTGATAGTGGCACACCCCAGTTCCACAGATATGTTACCAAATGAAACTCAAGTCAGCCTGCCTGATAGAGCAAAGTTAAATGCTCACATGTGGATTGCAGCAAGAGAACGGGAGGAATTTATTACAGGGGACCAAACAAGGAGAAGTGGGCAGCTAATGCTTAAGACCTGAACTCTGATGGATGGCTTACAGTTAAGTTTTTAAACGCAGGAGGGCAGATGTTACAGGCAAAGTCATAAATCAATATATGGAGGTTATACATGAGTTTAACTTGAAAAAATGGGACATCTCAAAGTGGGGGACCCACACATCATAGGGAGATTAAAAAATTTTCCGATTTGTGATTCATTAAGGAGGTAAAGCTTTGTCTAAAAAATTGGAGTCAGCAGAAAAGAATGTTTGCTCTCATTCGTAGGTGTGACTTCCTCCAGGACCTTCAGGAAGAAATTCAGAAGAAAAGATGGTGGTCTGAGTTCTGTCCTCAGTTCCTTCTTATCTGAGGTCTATGTGCCAGTAGATCTATCTAGTGGGATTCCAAAGGTCTGAAAAACAACTCATGGACATATTTTATGATGTTATCTCTAGTTTTGATAGAGGAACTAAGCATCCTGTGATTTTAACTTCCTCGGCAATTATACTAGACTGTTATTATCTTCTTACTTATCAAGTTGCTCATTTATTTCTCAGGACTAGCTAGGTGCCTGGAATTTCCCTGAAGGAACTTAAGCTTTCTCTGTACTTGGAGGAACTTGCAGGTCACTAAGAGGGCTCCCTGCTCCATCTCAAGCCCCATGACCCAACTTCTGGAGAGGTGGGGGCTGGAGATTGAGTCAATTACCAACAGCCACATTAATGTCTATATAATGAAACAACCACAAAACCCATAATGACAGGGTTCAGGGAGCTTCTGAGTTCGCAAACACATTTACTTGCCCAGTGGGTGGCACAGGAGCTCCTGTGCTTGGGACCCTTCCGGAGCTTCCCAGATGTACCTCTTCATTTGAGTCTTCATTTGCGTTCTTTATAATAAACTATAATAGTGAGTGTAGCATTTTCCTCATTTCCATGCTTTGTTCTAGCCAGTTGTATAACCTGAAGCAGAGTGGTTGTGGGATCCTCCAAGTTTGTATACAAATCAGGTGGGAGTAACCTGGATACCCGCTACTTAAGACTGGCATCTGAAGGGAAGGAGTCTTGTGGGATTGACTCCTGCAGCATCTGGAGTCTGATGCTCCAGACTCCAGTCAGTGTCAGGATTAACTTGAATAGTAAGACACCTAGTTGGTGTGCGAGTTGGAGAAGTGGTATTGGAAAAGCCACTGTGAATTTGATTTCAAAAAAAAAATTCATTATTTTTGTTTTGTTTCCAATTAGTGTAAAACTGGTTGATATCTAACATGGCATGGACAGAAATTATTTACATGTCTGCTTGACATAACAACTTCACAGATTCTGGACCCTAATTTATGGTAAATGGCGAATCAAACACAGAAGCACTCACCCAGAGCACTAAATAGTCTTTGAACAGAACTGTTAAACACCAAAGAACAGGCTACCCTGCCCTTACCTTATTTTAGATAACTTTTCATACTATGTAGGCCAGAATCAACATTACTCTGCCTTACAGGGACTGTTTTTTATTTCAGAACAATTACAATAATGATATCAATGAACATGGATAGAGAATATACTGTGGGCCAGATACTCTCCCAGATGGTTTACCAATATTTTATTTATTCCTTCCAATAATGCTACAAAGTAAGCAATTTTTATTGTGCACCTTTTATATGAAAGGAACATGAAGATCATTTTGTCCAAAATCATGAAATAGGTAAGAAATAGAAGTGAGATTAAAAACAAAACACAAAAACATTTAAACTTGTAAAGTTGGGAATTAGTTTACAGGATACCAA
The DNA here is from genome assembly GCF_043159975.1 of Macaca nemestrina. NCBI lineage: Eukaryota > Metazoa > Chordata > Mammalia > Primates > Cercopithecidae > Macaca > Macaca nemestrina. The sequence continues at coordinate 929,180 of NC_092125.1, read as the reverse complement.
AGCATTGCGGCCCAGTTCAAAATAGTCAAAATTCACCTTCAGATTTTTTTTTAAATAAAAGACAGTATTTCTCAAAGTGTAATTCCTAAGTATTCTGAGTGATTCAGATGTTCCTCAACCTTTAAGAACCACAAATCTATGATTTGAACATTAAAGTTCTTCCACTCTGCTACCTTGTGATAGTTAAATATAAGTATGGTATTTAAAACCATTAACATTATTTACATTGCTATATTAATGTAAAAGTTCATAGAATAAACAATTAAAAGATTAAATAACATGTATGTAAATGCATGTAAAATGCTGAGCATATTCACTAGCATATAGAAATGTTCAATAAATAAAATGTATTATTATTGTCATGATACAATTTCAGAAAATTTAAAACTTTATTTCAGGTAATTAAGTCACATATATTCAGGGATTATCAATGATCAGAGTTCTAGACTTTCTTTTCACTAATTCATTGTGCTTGCTATCCTTAAGAGGGACATATCTGTTCACATTCCCATTCAGATTGTTCTTGCTTTTAGCAAAACTTGGGTGCTAAATTAATTCATTACATTCATTTACCCTTAGGAAATACTGAAATCTGTATTCCCTTGCCAAAGGTGATTTACCTTTCCAAGTGGTATAGCTCCAGGGAAGGTATTTGGTTGTTAGAAACTTTCAGTGACCACATAGGACTTTTAACTAAATAGAGCATGAGACCAGAAGTACAAAGCAGTATTCATAATACTAAGGTTAAGCAAACATTTTTACTCAACCCATCAGAAAGATTCAGTCCCATATATATGTCACACTGGCTGTGATTCTCTACTACAAACGTGAGTCAATTTGTTTGATAATTATTTTTCTTTAATTTTAGGTAGTAATTTCAAATTACTCATTTATTATGTATTCGGCATTTTATACATGAATTTTGAATTGCAAAGCAACCTTTGTAAAGTTGCAGGCACAAATCACACAAACTAAATGTTTTCCTGTCATCCACAGGGTGTTTTGAAAATGTAAGAAGCAGTCTGTGTCCACCCAGAAACACCAAGTCAAAAATTATTGAATAAAGTAGTTAATTATGTCAAATGATTGAACTTGTATTAGAGGATTTTTTTTTCTCTGAACAGTATGGCTGTTTCAATAATTTCTCCATGTTATATCAATAGCTTGTGGACATAGAGACACTGCCTTTGTGGAGGGTAGGATGTCAGAAAGAAGAGAGAAGGAGGCTGTTGAGTGGAACTCTAATGGTACAGAACAGTGACCTGTGGTGTTTTCAAGTAAGTATGAATGTGGGGAAGGGGATGAAAATCAGTTTACCTACCAACTTCAGAAAGGGCGAGGTTTTGAAATTAATAGACACAACATTCCTCAGCTATTTCTAAATAAAGTGCCTTGAAGAGCTAAGAAAGACAAATAGAAATAAATATAAATATATATGATAGAAATGTATATATAAATATGCGGAAAAATATATTAAAAATATGTATTTTATACATAAAAATACAAAACTATTAAAAATTTTTTTAAAGTCCAGGTACCCTATTTAGTAGCTTAGAATTAATATCAGCTCACAAATTGACTTAAAGAAGAAATATTTATCAGCATTTTTTCACATTCTTATAATTTGCTGAGTTAATATAGCCTTTAATTGAGAGATAAATATTCCACTTGAGAAATAAATATAGCTGTATATTTAAAGTGCCAAAAAATCCTTTATTCAAAAATGATAATTAGTAAAAACAATCAAGCTGGAATACCTTTGTATACCTGAAAGAAGAATTAATGCAGTAAAACTAATTTTCTATTAAATTATCTGACTGATACAATGTGCTGAAAAGTCTAATCTCTAACAATATTATACATCATAATTTTTCACAGCTTATGATAATACAGGTTTATTGATTTTTGTTACATTTTAATGTTAAATAAAAGAGCAATGGTTCCAAATTAAAGAGATGTTTACTCTTTGCCTCCACCTGTAGAGAAGAGAATTCAATTCTGAAGAAGTATAACCATTTAGAATGAAAAAGTATAAGCATTTAGAAAGTCTACGAATTTTCAAATCTTAGACTTTCACTGTCATGTCAACATAGCATTCAGCTCACTAATCTAATTAATGTTTTATGCTGTGATTTTTAAGCGTCTGAATATATGAATAAATGACAACATAAAATGATCTAAACTAAAAAATTAAATTAAAAATAAAAATTTTGTTTCAGTATGCAATATGACTTAAAAAACTATTTTCAAAGTCTTTTATGTGCAAAACTCATGTAATTTTTTGTAGTAACCTTTTTAGAAAGTTCAGTGCTAGTCTGTGGCCTGTTAGGACCTGGGCTGCACAGGAGGTGAGCAGCAGGTGAGCGAGCATTACCCACTGAGTTCTGCCTCCTTCAGATCATCAGCAGCATTAGGTTCTCATAGGAGTGTGAGCCCTATTGTGAACTGTGCGTGTGAGGGATCTAGATCGTATGCTCCTTATGAGAATCTAATGCCTGATGATCTGAGCTGAAACAGTATCATCCTGAAAACATCCCCTCTCCCGCAACCTCCATTGGTGGAAAAGGTTGGGGACCACTGGTTTAAAACATATAAGTAAACAAAATGAAACAAAAATGTTATATAACTTTCTCCTTATAATGTAAAATGACAGAAATGATTCTTTTTTTCCCATGATTTCATGTTTACTTTTTTTCTTACCACAAATACAAGTTACGTAACTTTGCAGGTAGAAATGTTATTTCACATCCTTCCTAAAATCACGACACATACTAGCAGTGGTACACCTACTGTAATCTGGAAAAAGCTGACTAGACAGTAGTGATTTTTTTTTTCTTGGTGCTTCTCTGCACACTTTTTAATTTTATTTTATTTTGAGTCCTGGGATACATGTGCCAAACATGCAGGTTTGTTACACAGGTATACATGGGCGATGGTGGTTTGGAGAGTAGTGATTTTTTGACATGGACTTTTTAATGTCATGTCCAGTGCTCTTTTATCCATGCATTCTGCATTAATAAAATGAGTCTGAGAGTGGTTTACAGTTATAATGGAGGCAGTGGAGGTCTGCAGTCAAGGAGTCAGTGGGCTGTGGCAATCACATGAGAAATACTTTAAATAGTATGTAAAATAAGGGGAGTGCATACACTACATAAGAGGACAGTAATGCAACTGACAAGGCTTGGCACAGCTTGATTAGGTAGAATCCTGGCCTATTTTGCTGGTTTTATTGTCCTATAATCTCTGCTTATTTCCCTGAGAGAATAAGAGAATGAGAGAATATTTGATGTTGGTAAATGTTGGGAGAGAATAACAGTAACTATAATGAGTAAGTAGTACTTGGAGTAAGTATAAAACAGGAAACAACTTAAAAATGGTTTCATATCTATGAAGTGTTGTTATTAGTCACAGACATGGTATCATCTCAAAGATGCTCGTGTTTCTATGTGTTTGTGTCTGCTCACATCTGAATGCTCACATGGTGGATGTAGTAATTTAATGAGTCCTTGGCCCTGCCTTTCTGGAGGTCCCTGAATGAGACCATCTGTTTCTGAGACGAGGTCTACAATCCTGCAAATATGCAAACCATGACATTTGTGAATTTTCTACGAATCAAAGAGGGAAATTAGCTCGTTATTCAGATGATAAAAGCCTCTTCCTTCTCTATTTTTCCATTTGCACCATCGCACCCGTGGAAATTATGGAGATGAGAAATACTACCTCAGACTTTATTCTCCTAGGACTCTTTAACCACACCACAGCCCACCAAGTCCTCTTCATGATGCTTCTGGCCATTGTTTTGACCTCCCTGTTTGGCAATGCCCTCATGATTCTCCTGATTCACCGGGACCGCCGGCTCCACACGCCCATGTACTTCCTCCTGAGCCAACTCTCCCTCATGGACATGATGCTGGTTTCCACCACTGTGCCCAAAATGGCGGCTGACTACCTGACCGGAAATAAGGCCATCTCCCCTGCCGGCTGCGGTGCGCAGATCTTCTTCCTCCCCACGCTGGGGGGTGGAGAGTGCTTCCTCTTAGCAGCCATGGCCTATGACCGCTGCGCGGCTGTCTGCCACCCACTCCGATATCCCATGCTCATGAGCTGGCAGCTGTGCCTGAGGATGACCATGTCGTGTTGGCTCCTGGGTGCAGCTGACGGGCTCCTGCAGGCTGCTGCTTCCCTGAGCTTCCCGTATTGCGGGGCGCACGAGATCGATCATTTCTTCTGCGAGGCCCCCGTGCTGGTGCGTTTGGCTTGTGCTGACACTTCAGTCTTCGAAAACGCCATGTACATCTGCTGTGTGTTAATGCTCCTGGTGCCCTTGTCCCTCATCCTGTCCTCCTATGGTCTCATCCTCGCCGCTGTTCTCCACATGCGCTCTACAGAAGCCCGCAAGAAGGCCTTTGCCACCTGCTCTTCACATGTGGCTGTGGTGGGACTCTTTTATGGAGCTGCCATTTTTACCTACATGAGACCCAAATCTCATAGGTCCACTAACCACGATAAGGTTGTGTCAGCCTTCTACACTGTGTTCACCCCTTTGCTAAACCCCCTCATCTACAGTGTGAGGAACAGTGAGGTCAAGGGAGCCCTGAAACGGTGGCTGGGGACGTGTGTAAACATAAAACACCAGCAAAATGAGGCCCACAGATCAAGATGATCTAGTGTCAAATGAGTCTTAAGTTCCTGAATTTATTAACATTTTAACACATTGTAATTTCTCCCTTCAATAATTCATGAAGAGAAAATTAAGTTTATGCATTTATATAATAAGATATTTTGAAGGAAGTGAGACAATTGTATTGAGAGAAACCATTTTTGAGCATTTATGTTTTTCTTCAAGTGAAGTAAAATCTATATATTACTTTGTATCCTAAAACAACGCCATGATATAAGTACTGTTGACAATATCTCCTACTTTCTAAAAAAAAAAATTAACACATGGAAATATTGTTCCCAATTTCACACAGCAAGGAAATATTAAAAAGTGACCCCAGAGCTTGTATTGTAACTTGAAATAGTTTATTTCTGTTCAATAATGTATTTTGAGTGTTATTTTCGATGTGTATGCTCTACGATAAATAAGTGCAGCACACCAACATGGCACAAGTATACATATGTAACAAACCTGGATGTTATGTACATGCACCCTAGAACTTAAAGTATAATAATAATAATAAAATTAAAAAAAAAAAACTAAGAGGAATCTACCAAAGACAAATAACATTATTTTAAAATTATATTTTAAAATATAGTTGCACGAAAAAAGGGGAAGTCCACAACTAAAATGTAACCGCTATATTGTCACATTTCTTTTGTATTTATTCCACAGTCCATTTTTATTTGGTGTTTAAAGGCAAACCTTTTCAAATTTATGTAATTTTTCATTTAAGTAATATTTATCTTTTCCCAGAGTCTCACTGTAATTGCATTATAAAATTGCTTTAAATTACAACTAAGTTCTCTTTTCTTCACATGTTTTAAGGTTACCTTGACTTATGGACGTAGGTCCATGGATATAAACTCTGAATTGCATAATCAGGCTGAATCTTAACAGTTACTAACAGTGAGTTATCAAAGCTGAGTAACACTCAACAACATTATACATTATTGGGTCACCTTACTTCTGTCAAGGCATAGGTGAGTAGAGATATTTCTGATGAAAAACTTGAGACACCTTCTAAAGGTCTGGGGTTTGCAAAACAAAAAAAGATTATTTTATTTATAAAAACACAAGCTAGATAATGATGGCAGAAAGCTGTGGTTATCAAAGCCAAATTGTAATCAGAGACTGGATATCACATTGTCTTAGAGAGTTTTATGATAAAGACTATATTTCCTTTATGTAAAACACACAAGAAATAATACAAGTTTTAAGCACACAATGGGAAATAACTAAGAGCTTCCAGGGACAATGTATCTTCAATATAAGTGTCTGAAAGTTAATCCGCCATTTCAGACCATCCTGAATTTCAAAAGGGGCTTGTTTTAGAACAAGTGAGAGGAGTTTCCTTCTTCATCTAGAGCTTCAGTTTCCAAAGCAGTAATGTATTTAAGATAATACCTTCACCAGTGCATGTAAATCCTGAGCCCATGTCTTGAGAGAAGGTTGTTCAGTAAACTCTTGTCTCCTTGGAAGACTTGAGGATGACAGGAGAGAGCATCACCTGTTTAAGACTAAGAGTTTGCTACTCTTGTTAATTATCTCCTTACCCAGTGTTAGGGTGAGAAAGGAACAGAACTGCATAATTTCTGTCCTTTATACCGTCTAAAAACTCTTTTCTTAGAATGGATGAAAATTACAAAAGCACATGTAGTCGTGGAAATTTCATTACTCATACCAGCTTCATTCACCATCAGAGAAATTATTTTAAAACATGTTGAGCTAAAAAATGGTAAACTAGTCCTATAAAATTTTGGAAGAATAAAAAATTCTAACCAGAAAATTAAGCCTAATATACAGGAGAAAGCTAAAGCAATGACAACAACAACAAAAACACAGAATGAACATTATCTCCAAGCAAATGTAAGACATGAATAAAAATGCACAAAATACCTATAAAAATAGAAATATGTTTCAAAGAAGTGGTATTTCAGACTTGTTATCTGACCACAGTGAAATTAAATATAAAATAACAATTTTAAATAATTTCAGAAATTATATGTTCATTTTTTATTGCATTTTAAATTTGCAGATGTTTCTACTCTTAATTTCTTAATAAAGGTTTCCATAGAAAATCTTCAAAATCTCCAAAATCTTCAAAATGGTGGGTTAACTTTCAGACACTTATATTGAAGATACATTGTCTCTGGAAGCTCTTAGTGATTTCCCATTGTGTGTTTTAAAATGAGCTGATATGGTTCTCATGAATCTCTAAAGTTAAAGAAGGAGTACTTGATAGAGACAGATTATACAAGAGCATGAATGGTAGAAACAAAATTTTGAATGAGGAGTTACTTAAAATATACGAGGCTCTAGCACCCAGAGACATAGAAGCAAGATGAGGCATTGAACTGATCTTGGATATTACCTGCTATCTTCAATCCTTCTGGCTGTTTCTTTTACACTGCCTATATATTCTCTTTAATGTGTAATTTTTAAGTCATTAAGAAACATAATGTTGCAGCTCCAACTGGAATTTATTCATCTTCTGCTGTGCAGAAGCTCTTTAGTTTAATTAGATCCCATTTGTCAATTCTGGTTTTGTTGCCATTGCTTTTGGTGATTTAGTCATGACGTCTTTGCTCATGTCTGTGTCCTGAATGGTATTGCCTAGGTTTTCTTCTAGGGTTTTTATGGTTTTATGTTTTATGCTTAAGTCCTTAATCCATCTTGAGTGAAGTTTTGTAGAAAGTGTAAGGAAGAGGTCCAGTTTCAGTTTTCTCTATATGGCTAGCCAGATTTCCTAGCACCATTTATTAAATAGGGAATCCTTTCCCTATTGCTTTTGTCAGGTTTGTCAAAGAACAGATGGTTGTAGATGTGTGGCATTAATTCTGAGGCCTCTCTTCTGTTTATTGCTCTATATATCTGTTTTGGTACCAGTACCACGCTGTTTTGTTTACTGTAGCCTTGTAGTATAGTTTGAAGTCAGGTGGCATGATGCCTCCAGCTTTGTCCTTTTTGCTTAGGACTGTCTTGGCTAAATGGGCTCTTTTTTGGTTTCATATGAAATTTAAAGTAGTTTTCTCTAATTCTGAGAAGAAAGTCAATGGCAGCTTGATGGGGATAGCAATTAATGTATAAATTACTTTGAGCAGTATGGCCATTTTCATGGTTTTGATTCTTCCTATCCATGAGCATGGAATATTTTTTCATTTGTTTGTGTCCTCTCTTATTTCCTTGAGCAGTGATTTGTAGTTCTCCTTGAAGAGGTCCTTCATATCCTTTGTAAGTTGTATTCCTAGGTGTTTTATTCCCTTTGCAGCAATTCTGAATGGGCGATAACTCATGGTTTGGCTCTCTGTCTATCATTGGTGTGTAGGAATCCTTGTGATTTTTACATATTGATTTTGCATCCTGAGACTTTGGTGAAGTTGCCTGTCAGCTTAAAGAGATTTTGGGCTGAGACAATGGGGTTTTCTAAGTGTGCAATCATGTAATCTGCAAACGGAGACAATTTGACTTCCTCTCTTCCTATTGGAATCATCAGAGTGAACAGGCTACTTACAGACTGGGAGAAATTTTTTGCAATTTATCCATCTGACAAAGAGCTAATAGCAAGAATCTACCAGGAAGTTAAACATACTTACAAGAAAAAAAAAATCCCATCAAAAAGTGGGCAAAGTATATGAACAGACACTTCTCAAACAAAAACATTTATGTGGCCAAGAAACATATGAAAAAAGCTCATCATCACTGGTCCTTATAGAAATGCAAATTGAAACCACAATAACATACCATGTCATGCCAGTTAGAATGGCCATCACTAAAAAGTCAGGAAACAACAGATGCTGGTGAGGATGTCGAAAAATAGGAACGTTTTTACACTGTTGCTGGGAGTGTAAATTAGTTCAACCATTGTGGAAGATGGTGTGGTGATTCCTCAAGGATCTAGGACCAGAAATACGATTTGACCCTGCAATCCCATTTCTGAGTATATACCCAAAGGATTAGAAACCATTCTACTATAAAGACACATGCACACATATGTTTATTGCAGCTATTTCCAATAGTAAAGACTTGAATCCAACACAAATGCCCATCAATGATAGACTAAAGACAGTATGGCACATATACACCACAGGACTATACAGCCATTAGAAAGGAGGAGTTTATGTCCTTTGCAGGGACATGGATGAAGCTGGAAACCATCATTCTCAGGAGACTAACACAAGAACAGTAAACCAAACACTGCATATTCTCATTCATAAGTGGAAGTTGAACAATGAGAGTACATGGACACAGGGAGGGAAACATTACCCACTGAGGCCTATTGAGGGGTGGGGGGCTAGGGGAGGGATAGCATTAGGAGAAATATCTAATGTAGATGATGGGTTGATGGGTCCAACAAACCACCATGGCACATGTATACCTATGTAACAAACCTGCACGTTCTGCACATGTACCCCAGAACTTAAAGTATAATTTTAATAAATTAAAATAAATACCTAATACAATAAAAAAGAATGCGTTCATCTTCAAAGTGCAATTTATTTACATTAATACAGATTTATTTAATACCGTTCATGCAAATCTTAATTGTACAGCTGGTAAATTTTTTACATATGTAAAAATCGTATGTATCTGCGTAACTACAACAAAAAGATCATCTAGTTCCCTTTATGTCTTCCTTTTGTCTCTTCCAAGTCGATGCCTTCACAAAGGAAATCATTATCCTAACATATTAGTGGGGAGGGAGAGCTGACTCTTCTGGCTGATTTGTTAAGAATTCCTTGTGCATGTTGGATATCAATATTTTGCCCAATATCTTCCAATGTATGGCTTGCATCTCTTTTACAACGGAGATGTTTTATGAGCAGAAAGTTTTAGTTGTATGAAGATAAATTCATCAATCTTTTATTTCGTGGTTTTTCTTTTGGTTTTCTTTAAGAAATCTTGGCCTAATCCAAGTCATAAAGATAGTCTACTATGCTAACATTATAATTCTTTTCAAATTAGTTTTTGCATATGTGTTGTTGGATCGTTACATACTGACTCAGCATTATTTATTGAAAAGGCCTCAGTGGCAGATTAGGTATTATTATTAATTATGTATCTATGTGGGACAATTAATAGACTGACCATTTTTACCCTTTGTCTATATTTCTATTACTGAACAGATATCACAGTATATTAACTTTTGTAGCCTTATAAAATGTTTTGATATTAGGTAGAATAATCATCCTATCTTATTTTTTGTCTTTCTTTTTGTTTTCAAGTTTTCTGTTTTTGATTGTTTGCATTCTTGTAGAAATTTTAGATTCTGCTTGTAATTTCACAAACAAAAGTGCTGTACTTTTAAAATTGAAATTCAGTAAGTATTTAGTTCAATTTAGGGAAAATATATAACTTAAAGATTACTTTTTTCTTTATTATTACAATTTTTGCATTGGATATTTTTGTTGCCATTATTTGTGTTTGAGTTTTGGGACATTTTAAAAAAGTACACAAAATTCCTGTATACCCTTCACTCAACTTGTCCCAATGATACTATGTTACATAACCATAGTACATTATCAAACCCAGAAAATTCACATTGGTAACTACTATTAACTCATTCAAATTTCACCAGTTGTTACGTGTATTTTGTGTGTGTGTGTGTTTGTAGAATTCTATGAAATTTTACACATGTGTAGATTTATGTAACTGTCATCCCAATCAGGATATAGAACTGTTTTATTACCACAAAGAAACTTCCTCTTGTTATTTCTCAATAGTCAGTCATACCCTCTCCCCAAACCTCCTAACCTCTGGAAACCAAAGATCTGTTCTACATCACTATAATTTCACTGCTCAGATACAGATATAGTTATAAAACATACAATATGTGAATGTTTGAGATCGATTTTTCTTTTTTTACAAAGTACAATGCCCTTGAGCTCTATCCAGGTTATTATATGTGTCAATAATTTCTTCTTTTTAATTCCTGAATAGCATTCTAGTATCTAATTGTACCAAAGTTTGTTTATGCATTTGTATTGAAGGACATTTGTGTTATTTACAGGTTTTGCTATTACAAGTGAAGCTGCTATGGACATTCATGTCAGGTTTTTGAATGAAGTTTTTATTTCTCTAGGATTACTATGCAGGAACATGGGGTTGTAAAATGAATCATTGCCATCCTTGTGTTGTATAATAAATGTGTATTTAATTTTTGTATTTTTAGTAGAGATGGGGTTTCATCATATTGCCTGGGATAATTTCGATCTCCTGACCTCGTGATCCACTCACCTCAGACTCCCAAAATGCTGGGATTACAGGAGGGAGGCACCGCACCTGGCCAGCTGTACCATTTTTTATTCCCACCAGCAAGTTTTGAAATACCCAGTTGCATTGCATCTTCTTTAGCACTTGGTATTATCAATATTTTTATTCTGATAAGTATGTAGTTTATTTTATCACAGATTTAATTTTCATTATTAAAACATATTGGAAATCATTTTAGTGTTTTTGTTTATTTTGCTTATTTAGCTGTTTATCCTATTTAATGAAATGTCTCAATGTTTTTATCACTTATTTTCACTGTTGACTTTTAGTGTTCTTTGAACATTCTAGAGAATAGCCCTTTGTCACATTTATGACTTGCATGTATTGACATACATATATTTCATTCATGAGTTGTCTAACTCTTTTACTCATAGTCTGATTGGATTTAGTTTTTATTTACTGTGAAATATATAGTTATCTGTATATTTTCTACAGGTCTTTTGACTGAGATGTGATTTGTAAATATTTTCTCCTAATCTCTCTTTAACACAACAAAAGCTTTTAATTTTCATGAAGTCCTACTTAGACAGTTTTTCTTAATGGTTCATGTCATTGCTGTCATGCCCAAGAATTATTTGCCTAACCCCAAGTCATAAAGATTTTTCTTCTATGTCTTCTAAAATTTTTATTTTTATTTATAACTTCAACTTTTATTTTAGATTCAGGGGGGTTCATGTGCAGTTTTGTTAAATGTTATATTGCATGATACCTAACTTTGGGGTACAAATTCTGTCATCCAGATAGTGAGCATAGCACCAATAGGTAATATTTCACCCCATGTTTCCCCCTCCTTAGCCTCTTTAGTAGTCTTCAGTGTCTTTTGTTCCCATGCTTGTATCCTACTGTACTCAATGTTTAGCTTGCCCTTGTGAGAACATTCACTATTTAGTTTTCTGTTCCTGCTCTCAGCTTGAACGTTATTGGTGTATTGAAATGCTATTGATTTTTATATGTTCATTTTGTATTCTGAAACTTTGCTGAAGTTGTTTATCAGTTCTAGGAGCCTTTTGGCTGTGTCTTTGGGGTTTTCTAGGTATAGAATCATATCATTAACAAAGAAAGATAATTTGACTTCTTCCTTTTTTAAAACATTTTACCTCTTCCCCACTAGTGTGACTGATGAGAGAGAGCTCGTATTACTCTCCATCACCACTAGCATTTGGCATTTGAATATTTTTAATTTTAATCCTTCTAGTTGTGGTTCTTTATGTCATTTTAAAATATTCCATTACCTGGAGAATAATGAAGTTCGGCCCTTCTTAAATGCTTACCTGTCATCGATATATGCTATTTTAAGAAGAGTATCTTTATATATTTGGCCAAAATATTTTTGTTTTTATTATTTCATTCAGTTTTAAATTTTTTATTTATTCTGGACAAAACTACATTGTCAAACATCTGTACTATAAATACTTTTTCCTTCCTTTTGGCTAGCCTGTTTATTATTTTAATGGTATATTTTGCACAGTAGAAGTTTTAATTTTTGTAAAGTCCAATGTATAATTTTGTTCTATAGAATTAGTGGGCTTTTCTTATGTATTTTCTCTACAAAAAACTATACACTTCAAGAATTAACGGGTAGCATCTTATTTTTTAGAGCTTTGTAGATTTATTATTTATATTAGTCCATAGATTAATTGAGAGAGATTTGTGGCTTTTAAGTGTACCATATTTTAGTCAAAACATGTTATCTACATATTAATTTTTCTATAATATTTCTAAGCAAGTTTTTATGGAATCAAACAGAAACATCTTGCATAGATTTTCATATATTTATTTTTATGCATTTTGTTATTTCATTTAACCAAAATGTTTATTTAAAATTTTTTTGTTTATTTGGTTTAATCAAAATGTTTATTTTTAAACTTTTAAATATAATTGTAGAAATGAATGCAATGCATTTTGTTTTGAACTGTACTCTGTCTTCTGCTACTTTTCCAGACGTTTTTACTTTTTATATTATATTTGAGGTTTGTATTTTTTCAATTAGGCTAAAAACTTCTAGATAAAAAGAAGGGTAAAAGAAAAAATCACAATGAAAAGTCTTCAAAAACAAATATAAAATAATGATGATAAGCATGTAATTTATCAAATTATTTAGTAACAAAAAATCTCAGTCCATATGGTTTCAGCAGTATACTCAATCAATTTTATAAGGGAAAAATAACACTACTAATATTACACAACCATTTAATAACATAGAATAGGAAGGAACGTGTCCTGACTCATGTTGTTTAACAAAACATTGATACCATGATATGAGAAATTACACTAAATAATATATATCAGTGTCCATTATTAATATACATGCATCACTACCCTCTGGTTGGTACAAAGACTACCTCTAGAAGTGTGAGTGGAGACCATCTGGGGCCAGTAGTGAGGTGCCTCTCTGCCAAAAGGTGTCAAAAGAGACTATGTGGAAAACCTTGGCTTGCATTCCTGCCGGGCTGTAACCATGTGACAGCTCTCTTCTTCCAGCAGTAAGGTGTCAGAGAAGACTGAGTAAAATAGATGGTTTAAATAAGATCCAAAGTTGAAAGCGCAATAATCGAAATGCCCAGAATACAATTGAAAATAGCTTCTTATACAAATAAATGAGAAAATGACATCCTGAAAATCATGACTAACAAGAGATTGATGGTGAAAATATAGGTGTTCAATTTCTCTCACAAAGATTTTAGTAGAGATATCATAAAAATGACAAAGCAGGTAAGTTTAAACACAGCTGAAATAAATAAATAAGAATACTCAACAAAGAAATAAAGCATCACAATAAATAAATAAAACATTGAAAAAAGAATGAAATGGATATTTTAGAACTGCAAGATACATCACCCAAAACTTTAAAAAAATTACTGTCTGGGCTAAACGGAATTTGTCACCTCCTGCCTCGCAAGAGGTCCTGAAGTGAGTGCTAAATATGCAAGAATATGGAAAAGAAAGATGATTACTGACCACCAAAACAAACAAAGAAACCACACACACATAAGTAGAGACCATTGACACTATAAAGCAACCACACAAACAAGTCTGCATAATAAGCTGCTAACAATACAATGACAGGATCAAATACCCACATCTCAATATAAACACCAAATTCAAATGGGCTAAATGCCCCAAAATAAAAGGAACAGAGTGGCAAGTTGGATAAAGAAGCAAAAACCAACCATATGCTGTCTTCAAGAGATCCATCTCACATGCCATGACACCCATAGGCTCAGCGTAATGGGGTGGAAGAAAAATCTACCAAGCAAATGGAAAACAAAACAAAACAAAAAAGCAGAGATCACCATCTTAAAATCAGACAAAACAGACATTTCAATCCAACAAAGATTAAAAAACAAGCAAACAAAAAAACAAAGAAGGAGGAGACATAATGGTAAAGGTTTCAGGTCATCAAGACCTAATCATCTTAAATATATATGGACCCAACACAGAACCATCCAGATTCATAAAGCAAGTTCTTAGAGACCTAGGAAGAGACTTAGATAACCACATAACAGGGGACGACTTCAACACCCCATTGACAGTGTTAGACAGATCATCCAGGCAGAAAACTGACAAATATATTTGGGACCTGAACTTGATACTTGGCTAAATGGACCTAAAAAACATCTACAGATACCACCCCCTCCAAAAAACAAAGAATGTTCAAAGACATTCTTTGAAATGAATGAATACAAAATTATAACAAACCAGAATCCCTGGAACACAACTAAAGCGCTGTTAAAAGGAAAGTTTATAGTGTGAAATGCCCATATAAAAAATTAGAAAGATCTTGAATTAACAACCTAACATTACACCTACAGGAACTAGAGAAACAAGAGCAAACCAAAACCAGAGCTAGCAGAAGACAAGAGATAACTAAAATCAGAGTTGAACCAAATGAAGTTGAGATGCAAAAAATTATACAAAAGACCAATGAATCCAGATATTGTTTTGTTGAAAGAATAAATAAGATTGATAGAATGCTAGTTAGACTAAAAGAGAAAATTCAAATAAACAAAATTAGAAATAACAAGGGGTGCATTACAACCAAACCCAAAGATATTAAAAAAAAACCCAGAGACAATTATGAATACCTATATACACACAAATTAGAAAACCTACAAGAAATTTATACATTCCTGGAAAAATGCAACCTCCCAAGATTGAGCCAGGAAGAAATGGAAATCCTGAACAGACCAATATTGAGTTCCAAAGTGAATCAATACTAAAAGGCCTACCAGCTAGAAAAAGCCCAAGAGCAGAAAGATTTACAGTCAAATTATATCAGATGTAAAAGAAGAGCTAGTCGCAATCCAACTGAAACTATTGCAAAATAATTGAGGAGAAAGAACTTCTCTCTAACTCACTCTATGAGACCCAAATCATTCTAATAACAAAACCTCACAGACACAGACAAAAGAGAGAAATTCAGGCCAGTATCTGGATAAACATAAAGTGCAAAAATCCTCAACAGAATACCAGCAAACCAAATCTACCAGAACATCAAAAAACTAATCCACCACAATCAAGTAGGGCTATTCCTGGGATGCAAGATTGGTTCAGTGTACACAAATCAATAAATGTGATTCATCACATAAGCAGAAAATCAATACATTTGATTCAACACATAAAAGTCACATAGTCATCTCAATAGATGCAAAAAAGGCAAAAAAAAGGCCTTGGATATTAAGCATAACATACCTCCATGTTAAAACCGCTCAGCAAACTGGGCATTAAAGAAACATATTCAAAAATAATAAGAGCCATATATAACAACTCCATAGCCAACATCATA